>NC_059382.1:345000-360000 GCF_019703515.2 Myxocyprinus asiaticus | reverse complement strand
GAACAGAATGAATGATTCCTTTCAGTACAAACTGCACACGAGCACAATAAACCTCCACCGTTTGATCGATTCTGAAGATAAACGACATTTGCCTGTAATTTATTTTGTCACTCTTTTATTTTGTGCCACGTCTCAGAGCGGTTTATATCAATCTAGAAGGAAACTTGCACAGTCAAGTGGATCCTCCCTAATTGCATCAAGATTTATGATTTTTGCAAAAACAAAACTGCACAAAACAATCCACAAGAGTAATGAACATGTTCATGCTTACAGAAGAAGACTGGGCGTTTTCCTCCTGCGAGACGCTCGCCATAAATCTCAAAAGCACTTCAGACCCCTTGAAGACCAAAGAGTTCAGATTGCATACTGAGTACATACTATTTATAAAACAAGCAGCAATCAGAATGATGTGAAACTGTAATATGCTACATTAATGTCACGTGAACACACGTTTAACATTCATTACGTTCAGTGAGTGGCTTTTAGAAATCATTTTGGAAATGTTGTGTTTTTAATTCAATGTATGTAAGAATGTCTTCATTTTTGTCATTTCATCACGCTGGAAATGAAAGGTCAAGTTAAGTGCATTGCATTGTGGGATACAGTATCTCACGCTCTGTTGTATACAGCACAGATAACTGTAGAAGATCATCCAAGTATTCAACACACATTCACATTGTGACATACAGGTGGGCAAGAGCTATTTTTGGACCCCCCTAAAGAGCATCTTTTGAGTTGCTGTTGTCGCATTATTATTGTTATTATTATTATTTTTGCTACAACTTATCCAATGCAGAAAAAAATAAATGTCTTAAAGAAAAAAAAAGCATAAACAGCTTAAACAACAAAAAGTGCTAGACTTTTATCAATAAATAAACCCAAAACATAAAGGACTATTTTGAGATTCAGATGTCCGGCAGGTCACAAGCAGGTACGGGAAACATTATCTCCTTCAATCATTTACATACAGTATGGAGCCCCTTATAAGACTGGATCTCATGATTTCATTTTCTGAATGAGTTTTGCATTCCCTCACAGTAAGTTTACCATGTTTTTACTACAGTAGCCATATTTTAACCATGATATTCATAGTGAAACCACAGTAGAAATACAGGAAAACGAAAACTATGGTGATAAAAATAATTATTTTGTGGCTATTCTGGTTTTACTACAGTCACCATATTTTAACAATGGTGTCTGGAGTAAAACCATAGTAACAGTAATCAATAGTAAAACCATGGTTACTATATGGATTCAGTATACTGTAATTTTTTCTTTTTTTTATCCCGTTTTCTCCCCAATTTGGAATGCCCAATTCCCACAACTTACCACACGCCCCATTGAGAGCGAGAACCACTAATCACGACCACAAGGAGGTTACCCCATGTGACTCTAGCCTCCCTAGCAACCGGGCCAATTTGGTTGCTTAGGAGACCTGGCTGGAGTCACTCAGCACGTCCTGGATTCAAACTTGCGACTCCAGGGGTGATAGTCAGTGTCAATACTCGCTGAGATACCCAGACCCCCTGCAGTATACTGTTTTAAACTCATAATCAACTGTCATGGTTACTACTAAGGATGTCAAATTAAAATTCAAATTCAAATAATCCTCGAATTTAAGATAAAAATATACATTCGAATACTAAAATGAGCATTGTTGCATCAGGCAAAGACGTCCATCTAGCACACGCTTACATAGAAAAAGATGAACACGTTTGGAGTGAACGGCCCCTAGAGGTGAAGGTCTTTGGCGGTTGTGTCTTGACTATGCTTTAATCTATTATCAGCTCTTGTTGCACAAGCATTAGATATGAACATGCAACTGTACCGCCAGTATTATAAAGCTGGAGTCAGGGGGCCTGGGTAGCTCAGCGAGTATTGACGCTATCACACCTGGAGTCGCGAGTTTGAATCCAGGGTGTGCTGAGTGACTCCAGCCAGGTCTCCTAAGCAACCAAATTGGCCCGGTTGCTAGGGAGGGTAGAGTCACGTGGGGTAACCTCCTCGTGGTCGCTATAATGTGGTTCTCGCTCTTGGTGGGGCGCGTGGTGAGTTGCGCGTGGATGCCGTGGAGAATAGCGTGAAGCCTCCACATGTGCTATGTCTCCGTGGTAACATGCTCAACAAGTCACATGATAAGATGCGCGGGTTGACGGTCTCAGACGTGGAGGCAGCTGAGATTCATCCTCTGCCACCCGGATTGAGGCGAGTCACTATGCCACCACGAGGACTTAGAGCGCATTGGGAATTGGGCATTCCAAATTGGGGAGAAAAAGGGGAGAAAAAATAAATAAATCAAAAAGAATAGGTAACCTTTACCTCTTCAGCCTTCATGTTGTTGCAGGGGGCGAACGTTTTTACAAAGTTGGACTTGCGCAATGCCTACCATCTTGTGTGTATGAGGGAGGGGGATGAATGGAACACAGCTTTTAACAACCCTACGGGTCTTCCAGGCTTTGGCGAAAGACGTGTTGCTAGATGTGATTAATCAGTTTGTTTTGTGTATCTGGATGATATACTGATTTTCTCACAGACTCTCCAGGATCACACCCAACACGTCTGCTAGGTTCTTCAGAGGCTTCTTGAAAATCAGCTCTTTGTCAAGGGGGAGAAGTGTCAGTTCCATGGATGGTCGTTTCCATTCTTGGGGTTTGTAGTCTCTTCTGGGGGGATTCGCGTGGATCCTGGCAAGGTAAGGGCTGTTTCCAGTAGGCCAATCCCCGGAAGGCCCTGCAGAGGTTTCTGGCATTCGCTAAGTTTTATAGACGTTTAATTAAGAACTACAGCCTTGTTGCTGCTCCTCTGACTGATCTTACCTCTATCAAGAACTCCTTTCAGTGGTCGGCCCTTGCTCAGGCGGCTTTTGACAATCTCAAATCTTTACTTACTTCAGCACACATTTTAATTTTTCCAGACCCTACTCGTCATTTCGTGGTAGAGGTAGATGCGTCAGGGGTGGGTGTTGGAGCAGTCCTGTCACAACAATCTCCTCATGACGGTCTGACTCATCCCTGTGCCTTTTTTTCTCATCGTCTCTCGCAGGCTGAACAGAACAATGACATCGGCAATTGAGAGCTCTTGGCGGTTAAGCTGGCCTTGGATGAGTGGCATTACTGGTTGGAGGGAGCTAAATAACCTTTTGTGGTCTGCACCAACCACAAAAATCTTGAATATATTCAGTCTGTTAAGAGGCTTAATTCTCAACAGGCTCGTTGGGCTCTCTTCTTTGGGTGGATCAATTTTAAGATCTATTATCGGGGCCTGGGTAGCTCAGCAAGTAACGACACTGACTACCACACCTGGAGTTGCAAGTTTGAATCCAGGGCGTGACTCCAGTCAGGCTTCCTATGCAACCAATTGGCCCGGTTGCTAGGGTGGGTAGAGTCACATTGGGTTTACCTCCTCGTGGTTGCTCTAATGTGACCACTGTCGTGGACCATGTCTTCCACATCCATGGCCTCCCAGTGGACGTGGTCTCTGACAGGGGCCCACAGTTTGTTTCCCATTTCTGGAGAGAGTTTTGTCGGCAGTTAGGGCCTCCGTTAGTCTCTCTTCTGATATTCCATCCTCAGACTAACGGCCAGACAAAGCGGGCCAATCAAGATCTAGAACGGATGCTTTGTTGTCTCGCCTCCCAGAACTCTACCTCCTGGAGTCGCCTTCTCTCGTGGAATGATTATGCTCACAATTCACTGCCGGTGTCATCTATGTGTATGTCTCCCTTCCAGTCTAGTCTTGGTTACCAACCTCCTTTGTTTTCTTCCCAGGAGCCGGAGGCTGCTGTTCCCTCTGCCTTGGCTTTTGTCAGATGCTGCTGTTGGACCTGGGATCGCGCTCAGAGGACTCTACTTCAGGCCAGAGACTGCACCAAGGCTCGCACCAATTTGCGCCGCTCGGCCCCACAAGTTTACATTGTTGGCCAGGAGGCGCTCCTGAGGGGGGAGGTAATATTGGGATTTCTGGGTGATCTGGCGGTGAGTCCATTCTGTTTGTGGCGTGTTATGTTTTCCTTGTGTGTTCCTCTGTTTGTTTACATGACCATGCGCTCGCCAGTGCTGCTGGGTTTTTCCGCAGGTGTGCTCATTATCATCATTTGTTTCACCTGTTCCCTATTTCTCCTCTTCTATATAATGCCCTCGTGTTTGCTGTCTTATGCCAGATTGTATTGTGCATTCTCAGTCAGCCTCTGTCAGTCGGTTCGTTTTTTTCTATCTGTTCGTTTTGTATGTTCAGTGTCTCTCCCAGATAATTCCTCCTCATTATTTCCAGCGCTCACCAGTTCCCAATCTTCTACCACTCCACCCGCTGCTGTCACTTACCTGCTCTGGATTGCTGTGTTAGGCATTCATCATCCAGCATCTACTTCACTCTCTCCAACAGCCACTATCCTTCTTCCTCCTTCATTGGCGTTCTCCACCTGAAGAAGGATTCCCCTCAGTCCCAGTTTCCATCCTCTGCTGCTCTGCTGTTTTCCAGACTGTTTATTGTGTGATCCCCCCCCCCCATTGTGAACATTGGTGAATGCACAATAAGAATATAAGAGTGATAAAGAGAAATGTCAGATGTGTTGACAATCATCCTCATCATCAGAGGAAGAATGACTACTGTGAAGAGAACACTGGGTATTAAATGAGAACCAGAGAGATGATGAAACCAGCGGCCGATATGTTGAACAGACTCGATAGATTCAAGAACAACTGCACAAATCACACTTAAAGATCTTCTCTTGTCTCAAACGATCATCTGAACTCACACTCATTAGCAGCTCTGCGTGAGAGAGCACACGTGTGTGTCCATTGCAAGAAACATGCGCCGCAACACACACACACCGCACACATTACTGCTGGAAAACACACAAGTCTTCCTGAACTGACAAACAATCCAGATCTTCATCTGTGACTTACTGCTGAAAGTATTAGTTTAGTTTAATATTAGTCTGAAATTAAAGGTTAGTTTTGATCATTTTAAATAGACACAAAACCAAGTCTTCACTATTAAAATACGCTATTGAACATTTTCACTGTTCTTGCCCAGGAAAACAATACAGCTCATTGAACACGTTGACCTTTTGTGACAACATGCCCCAACAGTGGACCACATTGTCGCACTATATGGGGCAAGTTGTCACAGTGCAAACTGCAATTAAACCAGCGGTGTAGGTTTTAAGTGAACACCATGGGGACACGTTCTCACCAAACAAACTCTACGCCTTTCTTTAGATCTACACCTGCATTAAACAACATATTTTGAGCAAAATGTTTTATGTTCAAAGTAAAACATTTATGAGGCACAAAATGATTCTTAAAACAACACAAATGGAAAGAATATCACAACATTGTTTTGGACAACAAATATTGTAAATGATTTTCTGTATGAATTGACTTTCAAGAAAAACACCTTAAGAACATTCTTCATTATATAGGTGATGTTTGTCAGTGTGGTTTGACTGTGTTCACTTGTTTACACAAGAACAAGAACAAAATATGATGTTAGTTAAATTTACTTTGAAGAGGAAAATTCACAAAAATAATTCAAAGAGAGTTTTGAACAAGCATACAATCTCTTTTGGAGAAAACACACATTTGCACATTTGGAATTTTGACTCCCAAATCTTACTGTTACTGAGATAAAGCCTTTGTGACAACTAACCCCTGTCTCCCCAGTATACTCTAAGAAATGCATCAATCAGCAGAGATTTTGATTTATAAATGATCATTCAACTACTGCACTGATGTTACACTGATCCTTTATTTCTTATGAAAAATCTTTTGCTTTGTGCTCAAGTTCTAAATAAAAAGAGAAAATAGATGAGATGAAGAACCTTTCATATGTATTTAATTCACTGGAAGTTCCAGAAAAAAGAACTATATTGTGATATTTACTGTTGCTTAGTTATAAAATCACTCATAATGTGATATAAGATATTGTTAAAACTGCCCACACATAACAGTAAATCCACACACACACACACACATAACAGTAAATCCACACACACACACACACATAACAGTAAATCCACACACACACACACACCCACACACACACACATAACAGTAAATCCACACACACACACACAACAGTAAATCCACACACACACACACACATAACAGTAAATCCACACACACACACACACATAACACACACACACACACACACACACACATAACAGTAAATCCACACACACACACATAACAGTAAATCCACACACACACACACACACATAACAGTAAATCCACACACACACACACACACATAACAGTAAATCCACACACACACACACACACACACACACACACACACACATAACAGTAAATCCACACACACACACACATAACAGTAAATCCACACACACACACATAACAGTAAATCCACACACACACACACACACATAACAGTAAATCCACACACACACACACATAACAGTAAATCCACACACACACACATAACAGTAAATCCACACACACACACACACACACACACACACATAACAGTAAATCCACACACACACACATAACAGTAAATCCACACACACACACACACACATAACAGTAAATCCACACACACACACACACACATAACAGTAAATCCACACACACACACACACACACACACACACACATAACAGTAAATCCACACACACACACACATAACAGTAAATCCACACACACACACATAACAGTAAATCCACACACACACACACACACATACACACATAACAGTAAATCCACACACACACACACACACACACACACATAACAGTAAATCCACACACACACACACACACACACACACACACACACACACACACACACACAACATACACTTTTAAAAGAGTGTGTGGGTGGAATAAGAGATAATGAGCCGTGATTGGTCTGACAGGCTGTCAATCAAGTGTCTCTTACCCTGGACGATGAGATACACCTGTGAGGTCTTGGGCTGTTGTTTGGTTTGGATGGAGCAGGTGTACGGCCCCTCGTCGAACACATCCACCTTCTGTATCCTCAGACTGTACTCCAGCTGACCCTGAGTCACCAGCTCCACCCGCGGGTCCAGAGACCACTTGTCCTCTCCAGCGAAGATGATGTTGGAGCGGTTCAACCATGCGACCTTAGACACCTTATCATCCACATAACACCTGTAAGACAGACAGAGAGTGTTCTCCGTTATTCTCATGTTTGTGGAAAAACATATGAGAGCAGGAGTTGAAGAAACAGAGCACAACCTGTATTGTTCCCATTCATTTTCTCCATTGAGATTTCATTAAACCCTTTATAAAAGAGTTATAAGACATGAACCAAATCAATCAAAATAAGAAATACATAGCATAGTAGGTGACAAATAATGTGTCCAAGAATTTTTATTCCCCAACATAAAGATGTTAAGTTAAAATGTAGTGACAGACCGATATATCGGCCATTTTGCGATTATCAGCATCGGCCGACAAACGTGTTTGATTGGCCGATTAACAGAAGCGTTCCCTTTAACTTGTGTTAGTTCCAAAATCTACCAATAAATTTGTCAATGGACAGTCAACACAGAATGCACATTTTAAAGCTGTGTGTTTATTGTTGCAGGATAAAGGATCACAGAAACAGTGGGACATGTGTTTTTGCACTGGTTTGTGCAGTTTCTCCCATCAGTTCTGTGTTCATGTAGTAACCCACACATTACTTTCACATTACAGAGAGAATAAACTCTAAAAAATCTTAAAAACGAAACATTGTAACACTGTATACTGTTGATGGCCGTTTGGTAAAATCACTCACTTTTATTTCTTTAATCAACAATAGTGAACAGCAAACAAGTTGGACATTTGGCATTCATGTATCTTGTTTATAGGTGGAAGAAATACAAGTGTTGCTATGGTGACCACTGTCAATCATCATCACACATTCAGCAGTGACTCCTGTATTCTGTTCACAAACACAATATTTTAGTGGATTCACTCCTGTATATTAATGTGTATGTCACTTCTAAACCTTTACAGTGTGTATGTGGTCTCTCTCAGACAGACAGCTCAGTGTGTGTGTGTGTGTGTGTGTGTGAGTGTGTGTGTGTGTGTGTGAGTGAGTGTGTGTGTGTGTGTGTGTGAGTGTGTGTGCGTGTGTGCTGGAGACCTGCTGTGAGCTTGCCTGAGGGAGTGTGTGAGAGTGTGTGTCAGACACTAATGAGACAGACAGAAGATCTACTGAGGCAGTAAGACACAGACAGACAGACAGACAGACAGACAGACAGTGCATAAGTTTAATCAGTGTGTTACAGCAACACTCACACAGCAGGCGTCTTTGTACAGGATGTGTGACACAAATTTCATCATCAGCAGAGTGCTCGAGCACTGAACGCGTCCTTCTATATTTTTCTAACTGTGCATCTCCAAACGAGCAGAATGCACCTGGAATTCTTTGCATTAATTGAGCCATTTCTGTCACGAAGAAGCACTAGATGTGGGGGCCTGGATAGCTCAGCGGTAAATACGCTGACTACCACCCCTGGAGTTCGCTAGTTCGCTAGTTTGAATCCAGGGTGTGCTGAGTGACTCCAGCCAGGTCTCCTAAGCAACCAAATTGGCCCGGTTGCTAGGGAGGGTAGAGTCACATGGGGTAACCTCCTCGTGATCGCTATAATGTGGTTCTCGTTCTCGGTGGGGCGCGTGGTGAGTTGAGCGTGGATGCCGCGGTGGAGGGCGTAACGCTATGTCTCCGTGGCAACGCGCTCAACAAGTCACGTGATAAGATGCGCGGGTTGACGGTCTCAGACGCGGAAGCAACTGGGATTCGTCCTCCGCCACCCGGACTGAGGCGAGTCACTACGTTACGACAAGGACTTAAAAGCCCATTGGGAATTAGCCATTCCAAATTGGGAGAAAAAAAGATGTAATCGTCGGTAAACTTCAGGAGACGAATGTGGAAACAGTGGATGTGCACGTCAAGAGCGCTTGTGTGAGGAGGTCAAGAGAATAACTCCAGTCTGAAGGAATATAAAGACTTCTTTAGAGAAATAGTACAGTCTCTCATTGCAGTCGCAGCGCACATGCATCAACCGCCTGAGTATGCGCGCACTAGACGTGGGGATTTTGCTTCATCCCATTGACAAGTCTTTTGAATCTGTTCACTACATAGATTCGTTCAGATTCGTTGGTTGATCACATATGCATATAATGCTTTGCGCCAGTAGATGATGACAAATGACCGTCTTTTACGTTTTGAACGTGTAAAATGCATTGAACCAAGAGCAGTCATTCACGACCAGAACAAGTCTAATTATCCTTTATTAAATTCTACTAAGAGACTTCAGCACTTCAGAGTGTTTAAGCATCATAAGCGTTTCCCCACAAATGACAACAAAGCACATCTATCATACTGTGAACTAATGAGCATGACTGTTCATCAAGCTATACAAAAAAAGACAACAATACAGCCTAAAAATAATTATGAGTTTCAATAATGTCCGTATGTCATTGTAATGTGTGCTCATCACTCACTTTTATTCATATTTAATCCAGCCCACTTTCATGTTGAATGAGATTGACATGCAGCTCCTCCTCTCGTTCAGTCGGTCAGCAGATCGTTCATGAAAAAGATGACTGATTCATTCATATATCATATATGGCCATGTTTGTTCAGTGGATTAAAACAATGACATGCTCCACAGCTTGAATGTTACTGGTTCGCGCCTCTGTTGTATTTACAGGCAAGAAAAGCCACCAAAGCAGTCTCACGCTTCAAACTACAGATCATTGGCCTCGAAAGGGAAAGACGTCAGTGATCGAGAAATATGAGTCAGTGTATGGAGGTGAACGAGAACATTTTGAGAAAGATTAGTTAAAAAAGACTTGTTCACACTCACTCACTCAAACACACACACATACACACACACACACACACTCACACACACACACACACACACTCACTCTCACTCTCTCACACACACACACACACTCACTCACACACACACACACTCACCCTCACACCCTTACACACACACACACACACACTCAGACAGACACACACACACTCAGACAGACAGAGAGACAGACACACACACACACTCTCTCTCACACTCACTCTCACACACACACACTCTCTCTCTCACACACACACACACCACAGACCCACTCACTCACACACACCACAAACACTCACACACACACAGACACTCACACACACAGACACACACACACACACACACACACACACACAGTGAGGCACTTACAATGACTTACATTTGATTTTATTTTCATACAAAACAGCAATAAAAATTCCCACGGCACTTTCCTAAACACCTGTTTGTTATTAAACACTGCAAAATATTCTTGATCCATGAGATCATTGCGTGTAATGTCTAAAGAAGTTTGATTTTGAAGTTATCTTACCAAATATTAAAGATTTTGAAAATGTATGTCGCTAATGAAAATCCCTGAAATTATCACATTTGTCATTTCCAGTTTTGTTCAAGGTGATTAAATAATTAAAAAAAATGAATAACTGTCCAATAAATGAGAGGATAATATAACGCATCTTTTGAGAAATGACACATTTAATGCTTGTATTACAGACCCACCTACATACAGTATATACACTTATTCCATCACGATTAGCTTGTGCGGTAGCTCACCTGATGGGCGTTGAACACAGAGTCGGATGACTGTGGTTCAAGTCCAGCCATGCACTTAATCTGACATGTAATATTACAAAGTCATATAAATGGCATGAAAGGATGTGGTTGGTTCAGAAAATGAGATTTTACATTTTGCTTCTGCATTTTAAAACACTAATGGTTAGATTTAGGCATTGATAAGGTAAGGACGTCTTATTTAAACGTCTCATTTATATTTGAAAACACTTTTGGTTAGGTTCAGGCAAAAGTTTTAGGTTAAGGAAGTATGTTTTAAAAACATCCATTCAAAATTCACATTAAAACCTCATCTGAATATGACACTGTTTTACTCGCTTTTGGCGCCCCCAACTGGACATTTCACAGGAAACCTGCAGCCAAAAGTGTCATACAGCACGTCAGTTTTGAAGTGAAAAATGTTGACATGTTTACGTAAATGTCATGAGATCAGGCTGAAAAATTGACCCCATTGACTTCCATTGTAAGTGTCTCACTGTAAACTTGATTATTGCTTTTTTTTGGGGGGGGGGGGGGGGGGATTTTTCCCCTTTTTCTCCCAATTTGGAATGGCCAATTCCCAATGCGCTCTAAGTCCTTGTGGTCACATAGTGATTCGCCTCAGTCCAGGTGGCGGAGGACGAATCCCAGTTGCCTCCGCGTCTGAGACAGTCAACCCGCGCATCTTATCACGTGGCTTGTTGAGCGTGTTGCCACGGAGACATAGCGCGTGTGGAGGCTTCACGCCATCCACCGCGGCAACCACGCTCAATTCACCATGCGCCCCACCGAGAACGAGAACCACATTATAGCGACCACGAGGAGGTTACCCCATGTGACTCTACCCTCCCTAGCAACCGGGCCAATTTGGTTGCTTAGGAGACCTGGCTGGAGTCACTCAGCACACCCTGAATTCGAACTAGCGAACTCCAGGGGTGGTAGCCAGTGTATTTTACCATTGAGCTACCCAGGCCCCCCGATTATTGCTTTTTTAAAGAAAAGGAGGGACAAGTTGAAATTATTTTCTGTGTTAATCAACATTATGTCACAAATGCTGTCGATTGAGTTTAAAGCTACACTATGAAACTTTTGGCCCTCTAGTGGTTGAAGTATATGTAATGTGAGAGTTGTGAGATTAAATCAACGACCATTTGAAAATAATAAAAAAAGACTCGATATGGCCAAGTGTGATCATTAAACAGCAGAAGGATGTCATTTAATGAAATAATATACAGTAAAATGCATACCACAGAATTAATGAGAGGCACCGTCCTGCTCTGTCATCTCTGTCACACACACATAAGCAGGTGCGCACACAAACGCAACACACACTACTAATGCTTGATTTTCATGCAGTGTGTCCAATAGTCTCCATCTGCAGAGCAATAGATCAGTGTGTTGAGTGTATAATCGACTGTGAACTCTCGAATTACCGTTTTCACCGTTGCAGCTCGGAGATTTCAGCTCGCGAGTAGCAGGAAGCTTGATATAACGAACCCTTCAAAAACAGGAAGGTCTTTCAAAATAAATGTCTCGCTGAAATAAGGGCTCTATTCAAATCTTACTACTGTATAAAAGTGCAATATTCAAAGTAGTCGCAATAATACTCATAGTAACAATACTATAATATTAAATGGTTATTAGTATTATTATCTGTAAGCAGTATCACATAAGCAAGTGTACTGAATATCAGCATGTTGTGATTCAGCCGTAGCAGCCTCAGCTAATCAGATTGTTTTCATTTAATGTTGTCATTAATACTGTAAAGCTCTGTTGTGCATCTTTTTTTTTTATTTTACCAGTATCGATACCGAGGTACCAGGACTGGTATCGTACCGAAGCCAAAATTTTGGTATCGGAGCAACCCTAGGAGATAGGAATATTTTTTTAGTCGTAATGTGTGATTTACTGAAACTGAGTGATACTTTCAGAACTAAAGTTATTATTATATGAATTCAAAACTTACTGTGATGGGGTGGAGATAGTGCTTTAGAGTTATTAATGATAACTATTAGTTCTTTCTGAGTCTGTGAGCACATATTAATAAGTGTGTTTATTGAGCAGTAACGCCCCTCTCGTCAGAGAGTATGTAACAGTTTACAGCTCTGATACTATCAGTCTGAGGTGGCGAATATGATTTCTGGAGAGCTCAGAAGTAACCTTTCATATGAAATGATAATAAAAAAATCCTGAAATGTTCAGGCACAAATGACAGACTGATGAACAGAGATTGTGTGTGTGTGTGTGTGTGTGTGTGTATTCTGAAGAGCAGCTGTTCTGATGAAAGTAAATGAATGTTGAACTTTAATGATGTTCATTAATGAAACACTTCAAACACAACAGCAGGCAAACACAGAGGTGTGACTCATTAAACAACAGTATGAATACATGTGGAATTATGGGCCATTTGTGTGTCAGGACGAGACACTTGATATCTGCTGCTTTTACTACAAGAATCATTCATTCATCTCTGTGTAACATCACTGTTTAACTTCATGTCTGAACTTTTGCTCCAAATCCATGCAGAGCTCCTTCACATATTACTGGACAAAGATCTCTCATTTATTAATGTCAGTGACAGCTGCATGACAACTTTAATTCAACACGACTGTGTTTCATGAATCAATAATAACAGAGATCCTGATGAAATCTGTTTCTCCATTTCTCTTTTTTTTATTTGTCATCTTGACTAACAGTACGCTGCTTTTCACAAGGACACTGTGATGTTTTAGTTCATTAAACAACTACTGTATTGTCTGGAAATAAAATCACACCTGGTCAGAATCACATTGTTGAGAGAAAACCTCCCCACAGATAAGTGGCATCCGTGTATAAGTTGCACTGACAGACGTTCTGTGTGGCGGACATTAGCACCCGGGAGTAGTCGCCCAGCAGCATGTCAAGACACCCATTGTACAAAGGTGCCAAAGTTTGTTCCTGGCAGGCAGCAGATGCCCTAACCCTGCCCCCACCCTAATCCTAACCAAATGGAGCCTGTAAGGCAGAGTAGCCAGCCAGGAACAACAGATGGCACCTTTCTCTCTTCACACATTTCAAGACACGCCATCGTATCACACTGTATTTGGGCTTGTTTTAATCAGGAGCATTTGCTTTAAGTTTGCTTGGGGGTCAAATGCATGGTATCAAATTATAGAAAACCTTTCAAAATTAAATATATATATATTAGGATCAAGCTTTGGGACTCATGCTACAACACTGCTGACAAAACATTAAAAAAACGAGTGCTAAAAATACACTTTTACAGTTATTATTCATGTTTGACATAATAACTTTTAGACAGTAAGTATGGAAGGTCATCAGATTAACTTTGGTATTGTTCTCCAATACTTGTGCTCAGTCTGTGTATGTGCGCTCTGCTTCTACTGACCCATGTGTGATCTGCCTGTTTCCAAATATTGGCTCTAACACTCTCTAGAGATCCAATGAGGACGATCTAACATATCTATGACATGTATGATCATGTTTCAGTGAATCAACTGCAGAGAAACCGTCACTATAGAGAGAGATGTGATTAGCGATTAGCCACCATAGCTGTCATGACACTCTTTGAGAAATATTGTAGGATGTACACATCTTATTATGTCGAGTGTGGGCTTGTTTGATTCAGAATCGTCTGCTGTAAGTTGTGATATGCCATTTTTTATATCACAATTATTTTTATTCTTGAATTTTATATTGTTATTTTATAAAGTAATAAACCAAAATGTGATGATAATTCTGTTTATCTGTTTACTATACATGTGAATTTCACACACTAATACTCACTGTAGTTTGTTCTCTGAGTGACACAAATTTGCTCGTTTTATTCTACTAATCAAGACCTTTCCGAAGATAAATAACACATGGCTGTGTGATCTTTTTGATGTTTTTACTGGTTGTAAATATGATTGTTGTGATCGTAAATGTGCGATTCTGAAAATGGAACAGTTTGAATTTATCAGCAAATTTAAAAACAGTATTTTAGAATTGGTCATTAAAGATAAAAGTCTCAGCTTTAAAACGACACACTGTTTCGTGCAAGTGGTTGTTTAATAATAAAATAATATTATCTCTCGTCTGGTACCGGGCCGCTCTGGGTTTAAGTTTTAAACACGTCTACTTTCTCGATGACTGATGTTTTCATCTGTTTGTGTGTAAGCATATGTGTTTTAGTGTGTGTGTTATACGGGCAGAAATAAATTATGAATAAATTATGGTGGTAAGTCACATTGGATTGTACAACGTAGGATATTTCAGATGATGAAAGAAATGTGACATGTTCTGGGAAATATGGTACATTAAAAACTACAAGCGTTCCAACTGCAGTATAAACCTCAGTGACTGTGTGGGGTCAGAGGTTAAATGTTGTTTATTTATTAAAGGAATATT
>NC_059382.1:337500-342500 GCF_019703515.2 Myxocyprinus asiaticus | reverse complement strand
AGAGAGAGAAGAGAGAGAATCAGAGAGAGAGAGAGAAAGAGAGAAAGAGAGAGAGAGAGAGAGAGACAAAGGGATGACACAGTAAGTGAAAGTGCTGCTGCAGTTCTGACTTTCTCTTGAAGGACACGAGACAGAACCAGATGAACCTCCAGAGAAACTCAACAGGAGCAGAAGTTTCTCCAGCTGTGAACTTTAGGACACATTACAGCAGCTCATCAATCATCAACTCCACGACTGACAGCAGAAGTCATTCTTGTTCAATGAGAGTTTCCTGCAACAACCAATGAGAGCGCAGATAGAGAGACGACTGACAGGTCAGAGATGTGGAGACCTCCAGTGTCCAGTGCTTCTGGAGTTACCTGAGGATCAACAACACAACTGTGTGTGGGGGGGGTGGGGGGGTCTGTGTATCTCAGTGAGTATTGACGCTGACTATCACACCTGGAGTCGTGAGTTTGAATCCAGAGCGTGCTGAGTGACTCCAGTCAGGTCTCCTAAGCAACCAAATTGGCCTGGTTGCTAGGGAGGGTAGAGTCACATGGGATAACCTCCTCGTGGTCGCTATAATGTGGTTCTCGCTCTCGGTGGGGCGCGTGGTGAGTTGAGCGTGGATGCCGCGGAGAATAGCGTGACGCCTCCACACGCACAAGTCACATGATAAAATGCGTGGATTGAGGCGAGTCACCACGCCACCACGAGGACTTAGAGCATTTTGGGAATTGGGCATTCCAAATTGGGGAGAAAAACAAAACAAAACAAAAAAACACACAAAATAAAGAAC
The DNA here is from genome assembly GCF_019703515.2 of Myxocyprinus asiaticus. Lineage (NCBI taxonomy): Eukaryota > Metazoa > Chordata > Actinopteri > Cypriniformes > Catostomidae > Myxocyprinus > Myxocyprinus asiaticus. Next base: position 341,719 of record NC_059382.1, on the reverse strand, counting down.
AACACAACTGTGACCGTTCATGACTCCATCACATAAACCTTAATCCACTCCAAACAACACACTTCACTGGAACTATCACACAGGGGTACATTTCCCAAAAGCATCGTTCCATCATTACCAGCATAGTTCAACGTTTTGGTGTTTCCCGAAACCGTAGTTCAAACGAACATTGGCAAACAGCATCGCACAGTTGTGTGGTTAGAAGCATAGCTCCTTATTAGTTTGTGACTTCGCTGAGGCTTTTATATCTTTTATTACATACATACAACATTTTGTTATTTTTAAAAAAATAAAAAGTTACATAGTGTAGCTTTAAAAAGAAAACAAAAACCGGTTTTATTTTTTATTAATTCGTTATTTTTCAAGGTTAACTGTACTCATTTAACATTAAGTAAATTCTTTGAATTACTAATTTAATTTCACTACAATCTAAATGTCGTCACGGCAGTTTGTCAGAACACAAATCGTTCGGATGTCTTACGCATGACTTACACGCGGTCAAGAGCAGGTGAACATTTCGTTTGTACCAACACTTTGAAAACACAAAAAGTTTCATGAATCTGAGAATTTACGTCAGAACAGCTTTATGAATGATTTACACCAACAAAAAATAAATAAAATAATGCTCATATTTCATAAATGACATCCAATATTACAACTGACATTGAGATATACTTTCATATGTTTGACATTGTTTAAATAATTGTAAGAAGTTTATACATTTTTGGAAATATAACTTATGAATAATTTATGAATATGATTTGATAAAATATTGACTATATTTAAAGGAAATAAGACTAAAAAAAACAAACAGTGAAAATGAACTGCTTCCGTCTCTCTGCATCTTCTGCATTAAACACAGTGTGAGTTGCTCCAAACGCCCTACAGACACACACAGAGAGAGAAGGTCGAACATATCGATTACCCATCAGGCATTTGTGCAATGTCTCCAGCGCCCTCGCTGCGTTTGACAGCATTTGCACTCGAGGAACCAAATTCACAGTTTCGGCAGAGAAGCGTGTTTGACTCGGAGTTCTTGTGAGAGATTCCGGCTTAACTGGCGCAAGAGTGTGTGAGCGTTTAATCCTGTTTGTGTGTACGAGTGTGTCCGTTGCAGAGAGAGAGAGAGAGAGTGAGAGCATGTGGTGTGTCCTGTATATTCTAATGCATTTCAATGCGTCTGCCGCTGTCAGGTGAAAGTGAGAGATGCCTTTCATTTCATCTGAGGTCTCGCCGCATCCCTTTCCTCTGCACCTGTGAAATGTGATGCCGCAGGTGAAATGATTTAATGTGCGCAGACGGTGTGTGGGAGTGGGTGGGTGGGCGGGCGGGCGAGCGGGGCGGGTGTTGCTATAATATTATCACTCTGAATGATGAATGACAGACACCCGGCAGATCTCGTGCACTGGAATTAGCATGTCTGCAGACAATAATTTTTTGCTGGCTTTGAGAAAAAAAATAAACATCACAATAAACATGATGAGCCCAAGTGCAGTGTGCCAGTGCTTAATTTCTCGAATCATGTCCTCTTGTTCTCCAGAGTCAGAGAGAGAGAGAGAGCGAGAGAGAGAGAGAGTCTGAGAGAGAGAGAGAGAGTCCAAGAGAGAGAGTCCGAGAGAGAGAGTCCAAGAGCGAGAGAGTCCGAGAGAGAGAGAGAGAGTCCAAGAGAGAGAGTCCGAGAGAGAGAGTCTGAGAGAGAGTCCGAGAGAGAGAGAGAGTCTGAGAGAGAGAGTCCGAGAGAGAGAGAGTCAGAGAGAGTAAAAGAGAGAGAGTCCGAGAGAGAGAGAGAGTCTGAGAGAGAGAGTCCGAGAGAGAGAGAGTCCGAGAGAGAGAGTCCGAGAGAGAGAGAGAGAGTCAGAGAGAGTAAAAGAGAGAGAGTCCGAGAGAGAGACTCTGAGAGAGAGAGAGTCCGAGAGAGAGAGTCTGAGAGAGAGAGTCCGAGAGAGAGAGAGTCTGAGAGAGAGTCTGAGAGAGAGAGAGTCCGAGAGAGAGAGAGTCAGAGAGAGTCAAAGAGAGAGAGAGTCCGAGAGAGAGAGAGAGTCCAAGAGAGAGAGTCCGAGAGAGAGAGAGTCCAAGAGAGAGAGAGAGAGAGAGTCTGAGAGAGAGAGTCCAAGAGAGAGAGTCCAAGAGAGAGAGTCCGAGAGAGAGAGAGAGAGAGAGAGAGTCTGAGAGAGAGAGTCCGAGAGAGAGAGAGTCCGAGAGAGAGTCAGAGAGAGTAAAAGAGAGAGAGAGAGAGAGAGAGAGTCTGAGAGAGAGAGAGAGAGTCTGAGAGAGAGAGTCCGAGAGAGAGAGAGACCGAGAGAGAGAGAGAGAGTCAGAGAGAGTAAAAGAGAGAGAGAGTCCGAGAGAGAGAGTCTGAGAGAGAGTCCGAGAGAGAGAGAGAGAGAGAGAGAGTCTGAGAGAGAGAGTCCGAGAGAGAGAGAGAGAGATAGAGAGATAGAGAGTCAAAGAGAGAGAGAGTCTGAGAGAGAGAGAGTCCGAGAGAGAGAGAGAGTCTGAGAGAGAGAGTCCGAGAGAGAGATAGAGAGAGTCAGAGAGAGTCAAAGAGAGAGAGAGTCCGAGAGAGAGAGAGTCCGAGAGAGAGATAGAGAGTCAGAGAGAGTCAAAGAGAGAGAGAGTCCGAGAGAGAGAGTCTGAGAGAGAGAGAGAGTCAGAGAGAGTCTGAGAGAGAGAGTCTGAGAGAGAGTCCGAGAGAGAGAGAGTCCGAGAGAGAGATAGAGAGTCAGAGAGAGTCAAAGAGAGAGAGAGTCCGAGAGAGAGAGTCTGAGAGAGAGAGAGAGAGAGAGAGAGTCTGAGAGAGAGAGAGTCTGAGAGAGAGAGCGAGAGAGAGAGAGAGAGAGAGAGTTGTATCAGTATGTGTTTTGACGTCAGCTGCTTAAGACTGTTTGTTTGGTTCAGTGTTGAATTCCAAACATAACCATCATTATAACTGACTTGAAGACATTTCTACATTCATTCTGCAGATTCTCCTCACTAAGACAACATGACGTGACAACATGTGGAGATGACAGAATGGGGTTAGGGTTAGATAAATCTGATTCACTTCAATGAACGAAGTCTCAAGCCGAGACATGACAAAAGCTCGTGCGAGTGATGCGCTCTGCTCTATTCCAGTGTAATTCTGGAGCGTGCACTTCAACCGGACTTCTCTCACTATCAGCGCTCCAGAGACGGGATTGTGCAGAGCTGATCACTTGATGATCACAAAGACGTACCTTGATATCATGGTGCACACTTCAAAACTTAAGACCCATTTGTATTCTGAAAATATATAGTTTAAAGCGCTGTCGAGGAAGTCAAACCTCTCAAACATCTAGACAGCCCCGACATTTTATTCAGCACTGCCGAGGAAAAAGACAAAACACTCCGCATGCACCAAAATAAAGATTTTTAAAATGACACATTTATCACGAGTTTACAGTAGTAACAGTAACTGTGGTATTTTGACAGAAATGTTATAGTTTTAAATAATTTATACATATTTATTACAACTGTGGCAGGTGTTAAAAAAAGAATATTTACATTGACCTAACCACAGTAATGATTCCTTAAATCAGAGATGCCCAAAGCAGAGCCCACGCGTCAAAGTTGACCTGTGATGACCTTTGATTTGGCCCACCTCGCCGTATATGACAAGAGTGAAAAACATTTAAACTAAAAGTAAAAATGCCATTGACGCAGCTTCATCTGACGCAGATAACGGAGTCATGTTTTTTATTATTATGAAATTATAAAAGAGGGGAACCAGGGCAACATTTCTATTTTAATATATTACAGTTTGATATAATGCAACGTTTACTTTCGGCCCCAAACAAGTTTGATTTCTGGCCCTTTGTAGGAAAAAGTTTGGGCACCTCTGAATTAAATCATTAGGCTGATGAGAGAGAAATTAAATCTGTTATTGAGTGAGAAACAAACACAGTCCCAACTCAGAGAAGTGCTCTACTCATGGGTACAGTCAGAATATAACAACACGTCCTATAGAAATAAGATGATAATTCAATTTAGTTTGAACTCACATAGCATCTTATAGTAAAAATCCTGTGTTGAGTTCCAAAGGTTCCAGATGTTAAGATATGCAAATATGACAAATTATGCATGTAAACAATAAACATGTAACAATATATATATATATATACACACAGAACATATGCAATATAATATCTGCAATTTATCATATAAATAAAATATCATATTTATTGATGGAATTCCTGCATTT
>NC_059382.1:325000-332500 GCF_019703515.2 Myxocyprinus asiaticus | reverse complement strand
TATACAAAAGTGTTTCTCAGGTTACTGTGTGTAAAGTCAGTATTATCTCCTATTTCCTCGTTTGTCATACCATTAAACGCAGTAGAATCACGTGTCTGGATGGCAATATGAATATGGAAAATATATGCAGAGGAGGTTATGCAGAGTAAAAACATGCGAGATGAAGAATAAAGCTCATGTATGAACACACAACTTCCACTAGCTGGGATTTAAAAAAATGAACTTCTGGTGTACGTACAGTTTTATACGTGAGGCCGCTGGTGTGGATCTGGGTCTCAACGTGATCTGATCTTCATCTCAACTTTGGTTTCAACATTATCCAGATCAACCGTGTGCTGTTGAAGAGGAACCCAGTTCTGTCCCTAGTTTTACAAGTGGACTCGCATCTCATGTTGGTCCATTTGAGTTTACTGAGTGTCAGTCCACTTTCCATAGTGCGTGTGTGTCTGTCTGTGTGTGTGTGTGTGTGTGTGCATTTATGTGTGTGGGAGTGAGTGTGTCTGTCTGTGTCTGTCTGTGTGTGTGTGTGTGCATGTATGTGTGTGTGAGTGTGTGCATGTGAGTTTGTGTGCATGTGTGAGTGTGTGCATGTGTGAGTGAGTGTGTGCGTGTGTGTGTGCATGTGTGTGTGAGTGAGTGTGTGTGCATGTGTGTGTGCGTGTAGTGTGAGTGTGAGTAGTGTGAGTGTGCATGTGTGAGTGTGTGTGTGTGTGTAGTGTGAGTGTGTGTGTAGTGTGAGTGTGTATGTAGTGTGTGTGTGTGGTGTGAGTGTGTGAGTAGTGTGTGTGTGTGAGTGTAGTGTGAGTGTGTGTATAGTGTGAGTGTGTGCATGAGTGTGTGTATGTGTGTGTGTGCATGTGTGCGTATGTGTGTGTGTGAGTGTGTGTAGTGTGTGTGCGAGTGCGAGTGTGTGCATGAGTGTGTGAGTGTGTGCATGTGTGTGTGAGTGTGTGCATGTGTGTGTGAGTGTGTGCATGTGTGCATATGTGTGTGTGTGAGTGTGTGTAGTGTGTGTGCGAGTGTGAATGTGTGCATGAGTGTGTGAGTGTGTGCATGTGTGCGTATGCGTGTGTGTGAGTGTGTGTGTGTGTGTGACAGAAAGACTCTGAGTGGAAATAATTGGCAACAACTTTTATTCAGCTTCATTTGCAAATTCTGCATTAATGAATTCCATCTGTGCTCCATTGTAAGTAGTTTACACAACACGCTTCACATGTACATTAAAAGCACCAGCAAACGCCGCACGAAGCCCCAGAGAACCGCCGTGGCTCCAGATGCCTGCTGTTAATTAGCGGGGATGTTGAACTGGATGAAGTGAAAGTTTAAGTCGTTTCCTCTCTTTAATCAAATATAATCTGCTGTCACTCACCTCACACTTCAACACACATTCATACATGCAAATAGCAGTGCTGAAATATCACAATGTCTTTTATTGAGTTCTAATGTGATTGCTGCTCTTAATTAGGACAGAAACAGCACGAGCGGCACTAATCTCTGATGACACAATCACCCTCATTCACTTCTACCACAGACAGCTCTGAATCACATGAAAGAGAGACTGTTTCCTCCATCCATTCAGACAGACAGACAGGCGGTGAGAGTGAATGTGTTTGGTGTGCTGAGGACGACTGAATGTGACTAAAACAGAAACAGATTCTCCAGACCACACGGCACCTGAAATCACCCTTAAAAACAGTCAAAGAGGTTTCAAACTGACATCGCCATCAGACAGCAATGATTTCTAAGTCACTACAAAATGTATAAAATCTTAAATTATACTTGCATGTGTACAGTATCAGACCACGTCTGCACAAATAAGAAAATTATAGATTAGATTAGCTATTTATGATTATATATATATATATATATATATATATATATATATATATATATATATATATATATATATATATATATATATATATACACTGGTGGCCAAAAGTTTGGAATAATGTACAGATTTTGCTCTTATGGAAAGAAATTGGTACTTTTATTCACCAAAGTGACATTCAACTGATCACAATGTATAGTCAGGACATTAATAATGTGATAAATTACTATTACAATGTTCAGAACTTCTTAAACTACTTCAAAGAGTTCTCATCAAAAAATCCTCCACATGCAGCAATGACAGCTTTACAGATCCTTGTTATTCTAGCTGTCAGTTTGTCCAGATACTCAGGTGACATTTCACCCCACACTTCCTGTAGCACTTGCCATAGATGTGACTGTCTTGTCGGGCACTTCTCACACACCTTACAGTCTAGCTGATCCCACAAAAGCTCAATGGGGTTAAGATCCATAACACTCTTTTCCAATGATCTGTTGTCCAATGTCTGTGTTTCTTTGCCCACTCGAACCTTTTCTTTTTCCCATAAGGCCTGCACCCCTGAGTCTTCTCTTTACTGTTGTACATGAAACTGGTGTTGAGCGGGTAGAATTCAATGAAGCTGTCAGCTGAGGACATGTGAGGTGTCTATTTCTCAAACTAGAGACTCTGATGTACTTATCCTCTTGTTTAGTTGTACATCTGGTCTTCCACATCTCTTTCTGTCCTTGTTAGAGTCAGTTGTCCTTTGTGTTTGAAGACTGTAGTGTACACCTTTGTATGAAAGCATTGTATAGCCTTCATTCCTCAAAACAATGATTGACTGATGAGTTTCTAGAGAAAGCTGTTTCTTTTTTTGGCCATTTTTGACCTAATATTGACCTTAAGACATGTCAGTCTATTGCATACTGTGGCAACTCAAAAACAAACACAAAGACAATGTTAAGCTTCATTTAATGAACCAAATATCTTTCAGCTGTGTTTGATATAATGGCAAGTGATTTTCTAGAACCAAATGATCAATTTAGCATGATTACTCAAGGATAAGGTGTTGGAGTGATGGCTGCTGTCTAGATTTGATCAAAAATTACTTTTTTTCAAATAGTGATTGTGCTGTTTTTTACATCAGTAATGTCCTGACTATACTTTGTGATCAGCTGAATGCCACCTTGGTGAATTAGAGTACCAATGTCCTTCTGAAACAGCAAAATTTGTACATTATTCCAAACTGTTGGCCGCCAGTGTATATATACTGTAATTAATAACATATTGTATTATATTTTGTAACAGTTCGTGAAAAGGAGGATGCTGGGGCCGGCTTGACAAAATACGTAGACATTTATTGTTGCACTTTTCAGTCGCAAAAAATAAGGCCGCTTTTCAGCAGTACACAAAGGATTTGCTTTTCAGCTTCACTACACATAAACTCTGTTGGCTTTTCAGCTCAACACACAAACACAAACAGCTTCATGCATCTCTCTCTCTCATCTACTGCTCTCTCCTCTCTTTGAATACTCCCGTTGCCCCTCGCTGGAACACGAGATTGGTGTGGCACGCAGGTGAAAGTCATTCGCCACTTATCTTCCCGGCCTCACTCTGCCCAGACGCCACTTGGCTCTGCCCTGCTCACCACATATTTATTAGCTTGTATGCCTCTCATCCACATCTTATCACGTGGCTTGTTGAGCACGTTACCGCAGAGACGTAGCGCGTGTGGAGGCTCATGCTATTCTCCGCGGCATCCACGCGCAACACACCACGTGCCCCACTGAGAGCGAGAACCACATTATAGTGACCATGAGGAGGTTACCCCATGTGACTCTACCCTCCCTAGCAACCGGGCCAATTTGGTTGCTTAGGAGACCTGACTGGAGTCACTCAGCATGCCCTGGATTTGAACTCACGACTCCAGGTGTGATAGTTAGCGTCAATACTCACTGAGATACCCAGACCCCAAAAGTGACTCTTTAAAGCAACCGCAAGTCTTTACATCAGTCACATCTGAATAAAGAACTGTTTTGTTTACTTAAAGGTTCATGAAACTTTAGTCAGTCATCACACTTGTTGTTCATATGTATTTGCGTCTGAAATGGCACATGTGATTATTATTATTATGTTCCAGAGGAACCATCATTTCATCCAGACAGGCACTGTAGACAAACAGATTCAAAATGTTTAACACATAAAGAAAAAATCTGGTTAAAAACAATGAAGGCATGTTTAACAGTTTTTAACTAAAAGAACACAAGAAAGAATTTGACTTCCTCATTTTCATTCATATACACAAATATTCAACAACACACGGTGATATAAAGCATTATTTACCTTTGTATATTTTTGTGAATGAACACTGTGTGCAAAAACTACAACTTCACTCAGTCATTTTCTGGAAGCCATTTATTATTGTGGGACCAAATCAAGTTTATTATTATAATATAATGCTGAATTATTATTTTGAGGATTACATTCGTTTTGTGCTTCACTTTCCGTCAACACGTCCGCTGTGCGTTGGTCAATAATCAAATGAGCAAATTCGTGCCATTAACCATGTCGAGTGTTTTTGTACAAAAGAGTTTCTTGCTTCCATTGAAGCACACACACAAGATGCTCTGTGGGACATTCACAGATCATGCTGGATCACATAATCATGGGGTTTACAACAACTTTTCACTCAAGCCGTTAAGTTGATCATATATTTTGTAAAATAAGCTGTATTAAATTAGGAAAAGAAAGCAGCCATTAACAAGAAAAATGTAAAATGGCACTCCTTGGTTTACTGTGTTCCTCATTACAAATCTGGTGAGATGTTTCTGTTTCTGTGTCACCTTTTAGATTTGTGTAATAACTTATAGTGGTTACAGATGTTTGGAATTGCACAAATGTGTGTACACAAACCGCTCTGAGGGCGCTGAAAACAGCACATCACGTGTGTCACCCGTTCACTCTGAAGCACACACACAACATGTATTCATTTCATTAATAAAATACAATTATTACACATAATAATCACATGACTATATACAAATGTTGATATTTTTTAGATAAACTGTGCAGCCCCAAAGGACCATGAAATTAGTCTCAGGACACACTCTTTAGGAAACTTAATGTCCAAGAAGAAGCATATTAAAATCATTGCAATAATTACAATATAGCTTAATTTTACATTGCAATTATATAGTGAATATTCAATATACCACCAAGCTGTACTCTCAGACTACACACAAAGAAATCAAGAGGTAAGATTGACACACACACACACACACACACACACACACACAGTAAGGCTTGAGGTCTGGTCAGGTCAGACGGCAGACTTCATACCTGTGATCTTGACCAATAGGATTACTTCAAGATTTTCTCTGCAGGCAAAACACACACACACACACACACACACACACACACACACACACACACGCAGAAATCCTGGCAGCGCTGCTGTTGGCGGTCGGGCTTTACAAATGTTTTTTCAGCTCTGTTTAAGCTGTACCTTATCAAAATGAACAGTTACTACAGTTACACACAATCTCAACACATTCTTTTTCAAACACACTTAAAGCCCCAGAACCCCAGTGCACAGGTGTGTGTGAGATTATTCTGAAGGGTTTATTAATAACTTCAGTCTCTATATGGACACTGCGTTTCTCCCTCTGCAATAAAACAAGCCGCGTGACTCAATCTGATGTGAGTCCGTCAGCTGCTGATGTCACAGTCACTCATGACTCTCTCTTAGAGTGACCAGATGTCCTGATAAAACTGGGACAATCCTGACTTTACGTGCTGCATCCCAACGGAGGTACAGTCAGGATGTCTTTTGTCCTGATAATCACTCTTTGCTAGGGACAGGACGATATTACATTTACATTTATGCATTTGGCAGACGCTTTTATCCAAAGCGACTTACAGTGCCCTTATTACCGGAACAATCCCCCTGGAGCAACCTGGAGTTAAGTGTCTTGCTCAAGGACACAATGGTGGTGACTGTGGGGATCGAACCAGCAACCTCCTGATTACCAGTTATGTGCTTTAGCCCACTACGCCACCACCTCTCCACACAGATATGGTTATCTCACGATTCGGTTCGATATATGATATGAAGTTCACAATTCAATATAATCTAGATTAGATACAACCCCAATTCCAAAAAAGTTGGGACAGAATGAAAAATGCTAATAAAAACAAAAATGAGTGATTTGTAAATTATATTCACACTTTGCTAACATCTCAGAAGTTTTGCTCTAGTTCTAGAAGAACCAGCGGTCAGATGACCTCTAATCCATCATCACACCTGACAATGAGCAGAACACCTGTGACACTGTCAAATCATCATGAGCTTTAAAGCAGCACTGACAGAGACCTCATCAGACCATCAGCAGTCTGTTATTGATTCTCAAGAGTCCTTGAACGAGGTCAAACACAGTCATTATCATGAACACACACACACAGCACATCTCCTCTCATCCAAACAAACACACCTGACACATTCTTCATTCACTTTTACACTTTATCTTTGTATAGTTTTTCAGCTGCTTAAAAATGTAGCTAAGGTACCAACAACTCAACAGAAAAATGGGTTAAGCTAAGCTAAAAGTTACACTTTAGAGAAAGTAACAAGTTACACTACAAGCCACATGGCGAAAGTCTCTTGATACATTTAAACTTCATTATTATCACAGATGAAGTTGTTTAAATCGTCATTCTTATGTTCATTTTAGGGTTTACAGCATCGTCATGGCAACAAGTTGTAAAATTGTCTATCTTTCCACAGATGTGGTTAGTAAGTGATTTTATGACAGTAAAATCATGTTAACACACATATTGTTTATGTCTTGTGTCTATACTTTTGAAACAGTGAGTATTTTAATGTTTACAGATTGACCCCATTGACTTCCATTGTAAGTGTCTCACTGGAACACACATTTAAAGAAAAGGAGGGACGAGTCGAGATGTATTTTTGTGGTAATCAATATTATAACACACATGCTGTCGATTGAGATTAACTTTGTATTGTATTGAACCCAGGGCTGGGCGATCTGACTGCAAAAATGTTATCTCAATATTTTGTAGCTAATTGACGATATTCTCTATATATCTCGATAATTACATATTTGCTATGAAATTGCTACAAATAAAAAATCTATCAGACGAGCCATTATTCCATCCAAAATCCACTGTAGCAATTACATTTAAGATTTTAAAGGCAATTAATAAAAATCTATATAAAAATAACAAAGGCATGTTTTTTACTAAACGAACACAAGAATGAGATTTAATCATTTCCATTGATATGCACTTTTATATTTATATTTGATATACAATAATACATAGTAGCTTAATAAAAGCAGTATTTACCTTCATATATTTTTACTAAAACACATTTTTGTGCAAAAACTACTCTACTTATTTTGTGGAACCCAGTTGAATATTGCATTAAACTAAAATATTACTGTGGAACCAAGTTAAGTTTTGTGTTATAATATTATCCTGAATAACCATTATAATTTTGAGTATTTGTTTTATATAACACTCATTTATTTCACCTTGAGCTATGATTTTGACACTGAAAGTGCAGCATCAGTGTGATACTTTACAATGTTCTGCATTTGATGAAACACCATCATCATCTCCTCCTTTTCTGTCATCCTGTGCCGTGTTTGTAGATTTGAGAAAATAAC
>NC_059382.1:307500-320000 GCF_019703515.2 Myxocyprinus asiaticus | reverse complement strand
ATGAATCCACATGTGTTCAGGCATGACAAAGAAGTAAACAGAATGGCAGCTGTTCCAAAACCTGTTGCGCTGCAGTCTACATAGGCAGCTACCTTGTAAGACAGAAACTGCAGATATGAACCACATCAATAGTGATCATGACTGATGCTCACAGATGATTCCAACACATAACTGAGTTAATGACACTAATAAACACAACAAACACATTAAACAGACAAATACTGAGTGAAGCAGTGCATCATCTTTACAGTATTGAAGAAAATGAAAGTATATTTGCAGTCTAATCAATATTTCTCTCAACTCCTCATCCACCATAATGAATGAAACTCATTACGATGCATTCTGGGATGGCTTTATCTGGAAAGGATACATGCCTTAGGTCAAAATGTGGGATCTAGGGTCCTGTGTTTTATTTATTTATTTACTTATTTTGTACTAAATTCTGTTTTCCATTTAAATGTTTATAGATTTCATACTTGGTGTTTTAATTAAATTCTATCATTAAAACAGAGTCTAATCAAATGAATTCATAAAACTTTAATCAAAGGAAAATATAATAATACATTTTCAAGAAAACTTTTGGTCAAATAAATTGCTTTACAATAGTAGAAATGAAAATATTGATGAAAACATCTGCAATTACCAGAAGCACAAGGCTGCTACGGCTGAATCACAGCATGATTATATTCAGTACACTATTGCTTGAGTCAAGTCAACCTTTATTTATAGAGCACATTTAAAAACAACAGACGTTGACCCAAAGTGCTTTACAAATCTCTCAAATAAATATACAATGACCGAATTATATACATACAAAAAATAAATAAATAGATACAATTAAAAGCTGCAAAAAGTATTTGCATAATTTAACCTATTAAAAAGTCCTATTCAAATGCTAAAGAATATAAGTACATTTTCATAGAGTTTTTAAAAATGGCTATTGAAGAAGCTGACCTCACATGGTGAGGGAGACTATTCCAGAGTTTAGGACCTACCACAGAGAAGGCACGATCACCCTTAGATCTATAGCGACAATGAGGAACACTCAAACAAAGTTGATGAGAAGACCTGAGTGCTCTGGTGGGGGATTAAGGGACGAGAAGATCACTGATGTATTTGGGTGCGAGACTAGATAGTGCCTTGTACACATAAAGCAGAATTTTCAGTTCGACCCTGAATTTTACGGGAAGCCAGAGTAGAGACGCTAATACAGGGGTAATGTGATCCCTCTTTCTTGACCCTGTCAAAAGTCTAGCTGCTGCATTTTGAACCAGCTGTAGGCAGGATAATGCAGTTTGAGGGAGGCCAATGTACAGTGAGTTTCAATAGTCTAACCTTGATGAAATTAGTGAGTGGATCACAATTTCCAGGTCTTTACTGGAAAGAAAATGTTTGACTTTAGCGATAGATCTTCAGTGGAAAAAACTACCCTTGACAACGGCACTAATTTGCTTATTGAAAAGTAATGATGAATCTAAATTCACTCCAAGACTTCTTACATGTTCTTTTACATTCGACGACAGAGGACCTAACTGGGTGGCCAGGCCAGGTAAAGAGGTCATGGAGGGACCTCAAATCAGAACTTCAGTTTTTCTTTCCAGCCAATGTTTAATATCTTCAAAGCAATTTAGGATGTTACCAAATTAACACTTCTTGTCTCACTGGTAAGTAAAACTGGGAATCGTCAGCATAACAGTGATAGGATATGCTGTACTTCTGGAAAATAGAGCTCAGAGGAAGCATATACAAGGAAAATAATAAGGGTCCTAAAATTGACCCTTGAGGGACACCACATGATAAATGAGCCGATGTAGAAGAGAAATTCCCTACATTTACAGAAAATGTTTAGAGAGGAGGCAAACCACTGGAGGGCCATACCCTGGATGCCAACCCTACACTCGAGACGATTGAGAAGAATGTTATGGTCGATAGTGTCGAACACGGCACTAAGATCTAATAAGACTAAGACAACATGAAACCTGAATCCATGGAGAGAAAAATATCATTGGTGACCTTGAGCAATGCAGATTCAGTGCTGTGCAAGGGTCTGAAGCCAGACTGAAATGGGTCTGAAATGTCAAATATATTTAGATAAGAGTAAAGCTGCAAATACACAACTCTCTCCAAGATCCTGGAAATAAAAGGTAATTTAGAGATTGGCCTATAATTATTGTGTATTGCCGGATCCAAAGAAGGCTTTTTTAACAAAGGATGTAGAATTGCATGCTTAAAACTGCTAGGAACAACTCCATTAGCTAAGGAGCTGTTAACTATTGCTGTCACACTGGAACTAATAGTTGTAAAAACATCTTTCAGAAGTCACGGAGATAGAATATCCAGCTTGAAACTGGAACACTTCATCTTGGAGACTACATCTGCTGTTCTGACGAAACTGGTTCAAAGTGAGTCAGGGAGCTGGACGGGGAAGGTATTAGTGGTTGATCAAATTGTGAAGGAGCAATAGCACCTTTAATATGCTCGATTTTGTGAGTAAAAAAGTTAAAAAAACATTAGTCACAAGTCTCTTGAGTAGCATCCAAAAAAGCGTCTCTCATAGGGTTTAAGACAGAATGGATAGTATTAAACAATACTTTTGGTCGATTTGCACTATCAGAGATTACTTTTGAGAAACATTTTCACTGCTCTTTGATTGTTTGTTAAAAACACCTTTAAGATGTCAAAAGAGACCTGAAGCTTGTCTCTTTTCCACTTGTGCTCTGCTTTTCTACACTCTTGTCTGAAAGCGCGGGTGACGTCATTTTGCCAAGGCTGTGAAAGGCCAATAATTCTCCTTGGCTTGAGCGGAGCAACATTATCAAGATTAAGTACAAGATTTATTGAAAGCTTCAACCAGTGACTCAGTATTGACTTTATCTGAGACATCATCAGTAAAATGCGCTAAATAAAATACTGAAAAAAAGATTGGCAGTTGATGAGTGAATGGACCGGGAGTGACGTAAACACAGAGAAGTAGTAGGGAGAGGACAAGCAGAGACAGACACAAACATTATTGAATAATGGTCAGAGATGCCAATATCTAAGATCTGGAAGTTAGATACAGAGATACCATAAGATAACACAAGATCTAATGTATGACCCATGTTGTGGGTAAAACCAGTGACATGTTGAACAAAATTTAAAGACTCAGTGAGAGAGAGAAATCCATTTACCAGCGGTTTCGATGGACAGCACACGTGGATATTAAAATCCCCAAGAATCAGGAGTCTATCACCGCATGACACCAGTCCAGAGAGAAAGTCCGAAAATTGTTCAATAAAGTCCCTATTAAATCTGGGAGGTCTGTACACAAGTGCACATAAGGCAGGACCCAGGGTGTCAAACTTTAATAGTT
This sequence comes from Myxocyprinus asiaticus, assembly GCF_019703515.2. Classification (NCBI taxonomy): domain Eukaryota; kingdom Metazoa; phylum Chordata; class Actinopteri; order Cypriniformes; family Catostomidae; genus Myxocyprinus; species Myxocyprinus asiaticus. Next base: position 316,648 of record NC_059382.1, on the reverse strand, counting down.
GGACCTCAAAAGTGGAATACATGACCGTAGGTAGCATTCTGCATTTAAAAGAGTTTCTAAAAACAGCGGCAACGCCACCTCCTCATCCTGAAGTCCGTGGAGAATTTAAAAAGTCACAGCCTGGCGGTGTTAGATCCCCCAGGGTCATTTGTTCGCTAGGATTCAGCCAGGTCTCGGTGATGAATAAACAGTCCAATGATCGTGATATAAAAAAGTTGTTGAAAATAAAAGACTTGTTCGATATTGATCGTGCATTAATGAGGGCCATCTTAATGGTGGCGACATCTGCATTTTTTTGCTGTAGTAAAAGATTTGTGTTTTAGCCTGCTGAGATTATCAAAAATGACCCCCTGTTTCAAATCCCTTGCACCAGTCGGAGGGCGACATCGTGAAGACCAAATGGCCGGTATGTGGTGGTTGTGAGGAGAGTCGGCCGGGAATCTGCCGGGATGTTGGCGTAACCCTCGATGGACATACCGGGGGTGGCGTGCAATTCCAAGGGCAGCGCAATAGTTGTAAACTTCAACTGAGAGTCGGGCCGAAGAATTCAGATGCCGTAATTCCAGGGATGAGTAATATAAAACCATACTGGAAGCAAAATAACAGCATGAGCCTGCAAACAGGCTCCGATGTAATCCAGGCAGATGAGAGAATGATGTTTAAAGCATAGAGAGAACGGTTCGAGTTGGTCGGGTGAAGGTGTTGTGTAGTTTCCACCAAAAAACAACAACAACAAAAAAAGTCAACAGTCCATTATCCATAAGAGAATCATAAAACTTGATTTCCTGAGGTCGCAGCTTTAAAAGGTCATTAAATAAAAGCAACTAAAAACATCAAAAAGAAACCGGAGAGCAGCGGCAGACAGACGTTCACTCAACCGGAAGCAGAACTTGAAGTGTGTGATATTGCTTAAATATTTTATATTATATTATTATATTTAATTTAAAACAGTACTATTTTTATTATTACTACTATATTGAATGTTACATTGTTCTATACAGTAATAATATATTTGTGTTGTAATGTCTTCAGTTTCATGTAGGGCTGGGTATTGACACAGATTTCCCGATTCGATTACGATTTTGATTGTTATCGATTCATAGGGGTATATTTCAGTTATAATGTACATTTAGTTTACATATGAAAGAAATTATCTCCCAGCTAATGCTGTTAATGATACAGGGGACCTTATAACTACATTCATGACAAAAATATAAATTTTACTAATTATATTTGATTATTTTTTCATCATTTTGGCCTTTAAGAAAATGAACAAATCCCTGTATTCCATCAATAAATAGCATATCATATTTCATATATAATTTTTTGTTACGTTATTGTTTAATTGCATAATTTATTTACAAGTATTTAAATTAATTTGATGAACACATGCTAAAAACCGGTACTGTCGCTTTAAGAAAACTGGCAGTTCTGTAAATGAGCGCATTTACTCGAATGGCTTTATCTCATCTGTGCTATACGTGATTAGAAGTTTATTTTGTTGTTTTTGATCAATAACTGACTGTAAAGAACAGAAAGGATATTAAAAGAGACTTTATTCAATGATTAATGGATTGTGTGGATCTCGTGTTTGGACACACGGAACGAGTCAAAACAAACTTTTACTCTCAACGTGCCGTGAAAAGATCTCCTACTACACAACATAATCACTGCTGAGTGAAATCTCAACATTTACCAGCCAGTGGACAAATATATATATTTTAGTCGCATAGCGTGATTCATTGATATTTTTACCCACTACTAGTTTCATGCGTCCTTTTGTGACTTTATAATCACACTTTATCATTCTGCAATTTGCATTTGATTAACTGTAAAATTGTTATTCTTTTCTTACCAAATTTGTTAAATTCTATGACATTCCGTGTTTTACTCGTAATTTAATTTTAGAGTTAAAGGGATAGTTCACCCAAAAATGAAAATTATTCTCATTATTCTTTTACCCTCATGCCATCTCAGATGTGTTTGACTTTCTTTCTTCTGCTGAACACAAATGAAGATTTTTAGAAGAATGTTGAAGCTCTGTAGGTCCATATAATGCAAGTAAATGGGTGCCATCAGGCTGGTGGCTGTTTGATGGTCCAAAAGGCATATTTAGGCAGCATGAAAGTAATCCACATGACTCCAGACGATCAATTAATGTTGAGCAAATAAACAAAGAAAGCTTCAAGCTAACAAACACTGACTGACACACAATGAATGCGTCAGTGAGTTCTTCAAGAGATCCACACTTGAGTGAAGAGTCCATTACCAGCTGAGAGGAAATGAACATGAATCACTCTCATATCAGAGTCAGAGCTGTGTGTGTGTGTGTGTGTGTGTGTGTGTGTGTGTGTGTGTGTGTAGTGCAGCTCTTGGTGGTTTGACAGACACTCCTGCTGTTATTGATGGCACAGACAGATCGTTGTCTCTGGGGAGCAATAAGCAATAAAGTTATTTCTAATTGAAATTTCACAGAGGAACAGGACACTCCCCACGGGGACTCCTTCACTGCACCACACACACAGAAGACTTATATCTGGATAGTCAGAAGACAATGTGTGTGTGTGTCGTTGCATGTGATGCAGGGCTTCTGTTGCTCAGAGGTTAGAGCTCATGCTCACACTGAGAGATTATACACATGACGAATGAGCTCGGGTCATGAGAGCCAATCACAGGTCAAGAGGTCATCTCGTCTCATTACAGGTTGATTCCTCAAGTCTCTTTAGACCGGGGTCGGCCACCTATGGCACGCAGAGGGGTAATCACTGGCACGCCAGCAACGGCGAGAGAGGAGTCGACTATTTATTTATATAAATTCTGCACCTGCATTTCAATCTACATCTTGATGTAATCCTTCCTCATGATCACACAGCATGTATTCATGAGCTGAATGAGAGACAAAACAAAAAGTTAAAATGTTATGAGACTGCAACCATTAGCATCCATGTCAAAAAGGTTGCCGACCCCTGCTTTAGACATTATTGATCAATACTAAAGCATTGATTCTGAGTGAGGTCAAATCTCTGAGTCACAGAGAGAAAAACATGCCTGTTTTACATTCAAACATCAAGCTGAATGCTCCATATGAGCGTCTGTCAGCTGCTGCAGTAATGTGCTGGAGAGTCGATTGTCATGTGTTTGGGAATGTAGGGAAAAAGCAGCATTTCCTCTCTCACTGTGTTGCTGCAATCAGAACGGCTTTGATTCTCAAATCAACCGTGTGTTATCTGACTGTGAGCAGGTCACATGTTCTCATGTAAGACGCTTGTGTATTAAACTGGATTAGATGTTGAACTGGAGACATCAGCGGCGCTTGTTTTCACACACATTCAAACAGAGGAAAGTCCTGGTCACACTCATTCACATCCTTTAACAACAGGAGATCCCAACATCTGTTCCAGTCCACATGAATACTGTGTGAAGCTACTATACAGCTAATCACAGACACCGTATCACACACAGCCAATCACAGAGACCGTATCACACACAGCCAATCACAGAGACCCTATCACACACAGCCAATCACAGAGACCCTATCACACACAGCCAATCACAGAGACCGTATCACACACAGCTAATCACAGAGACCTTATCACACACAGCCAATCACAGAGACCCTATCACACAGCCAATCACAGAGACCGTATCACACACAGCCAATCACAGAGACCGTATCACACACAGCCAATCACAGAGACCGTATCACACACAGCCAATCACGGAGACCGTATCACACACAGCTAATCACAGAGACCGTATCACACACAGCCAATCACAGAGACCCTATCACACACAGCCAATCACAGAGACCGTATCACACACAGCCAATCACAGAGACCGTATCACACACAGCCAATCACAGAGACCGTATCACACACAGCCAATCACAGAGACCCTATCACACACAGCCAATCACAGAGACCGTATCACACACAGCCAATCACAGAGACCGTATCACACACAGCCAATCACAGAGACCCTATCACACACAGCCAATCACAGAGACCGTATCACACACAGCCAATCACAGAGACCGTATCACACACAGCCAATCACAGAGACCGTATCACACACAGCCAATCACAGAGACCGTATCACACACAGCCAATCACAGAGACCGTATCACACACAGCCAATCACAGAGACCGTATCACACACAGCCAATCACAGAGACCGTATCACACACAGCCAATCACAGAGACCGTATCACACACAGCCAATCACAGAGACCGTATCACACACAGCCAATCACAGAGACCGTATCACACACAGCCAATCACAGAGACCGTATCACACACAGCCAATCACAGAGACCGTATCACACACAGCCAATCACAGAGACCGTATCACACACAGCCAATCACAGAGACCGTATCACACACAGCCAATCACAGAGACCGTATCACACACAGCCAATCACAGAGACCGTATCACACACAGCCAATCACAGAGACCGTATCACACACAGCCAATCACAGAGACCGTATCACACACAGCCAATCACAGAGACCGTATCACACACAGCCAATCACAGAGACCGTATCACACACAGCCAATCACAGAGACCGTATCACACACAGCCAATCACAGAGACCGCTATCACACACAGCCAATCACAGAGACCGTATCACACACAGCCAATCACAGAGACCGTATCACACACAGCCAATCACAGAGACCCTATCACACACAGCCAATCACAGAGACCGTATCACACACAGCCAATCACAGAGACCCTATCACACACAGCCAATCACAGAGACCGTATCACACACAGCCAATCACAGAGACCGTATCACACACAGCCAATCACAGAGACCGTATCACACACAGCCAATCACAGAGACCCTATCACACACAGCCAATCACAGAGACCCTATCACACACAGCCAATCACAGAGACCCTATCACACACAGCCAATCACAGAGACCGTATCACACACAGCCAATCACAGAGACCGTATCACACACAGCCAATCACAGAGACCGTATCACACACAGCCAATCACAGAGACCGTATCACACACAGCCAATCACAGAGACCTTATCACACACAGCCAATCACAGAGACCGTATCACACACAGCCAATCACAGAGACCGTATCACACACAGCCAATCACAGAGACCGTATCACACACAGCTAATCACAGAGACCGTATCACACACAGCCAATCACAGAGACCCTATCACACAGCCAATCACAGAGACCCTATCACACACAGCCAATCACAGAGACCGTATCACACACAGCCAATCACAGAGACCGTATCACACACAGCTAATCACAGAGACCCTATCACACACAGCCAATCACAGAGACCGTATCACACACAGCCAATCACAGAGACCCTATCACACACAGCCAATCACAGAGACCCTATCACACAGCCAATCACAGAGACCCTATCACACAGCCAATCACAGAGACCCTATCACACACAGCCAATCACAGAGACCGTATCACACACAGCCAATCACAGAGACCGTATCACTCACAGCCAATCACAGAGACCGTATCACACACAGCCAATCACAGAGACCCTATCACACACAGCCAATCACAGAGACCCTATCACACACAGCCAATCACAGAGACCCTATCACACACAGCCAATCACAGAGACCGTATCACACACAGCCAATCACAGAGACCGTATCACTCACAGCCAATCACAGAGACCGTATCACACACAGCCAATCACAGAGACCCTATCACACACAGCCAATCACAGAGACCCTATCACACACAGCCAATCACAGAGACCGTATCACACACAGCCAATCACAGAGACCGTATCACACACAGCCAATCACAGAGACCGTATCACTCACAGCCAATCACAGAGACCTTATCACACACAGCCAATCACAGAGACCGTATCACACACAGCCAATCACAGAGACCGTATCACTCACAGCCTTATCATACTTATAAATACTGAGGATTCGGACACACTTCTCCATTCGTATGCTGTTTTGACACTATTTAGTGGCTACAGTATTTACACTCTTCAGGAACTCAAATTACACAATTACTGATGGTGACTCTCAACATAAATGTTTAAACATCCAAACAAATGACACACATCACATTCAATGTCAGTGTGTGTGTGTGTGTGTGTGTGTGTGTGTTCAGGAGATTATAGATGATGCAGCTGAAGACACTGATTGATCTACAACACACACGTGCATCAGCTGGAGCAGCCAAAAAACATTTGGGTTCAGTCAGAAACATTTATTTCTTTCTGTCAGATTTGATTGAAACTCAAGTTTGGGAAACAGTTTTGGAGATTTTGGTCTTTCTTCATTCAAGTACATGAAGCTGTTATAAACTGACTAGAAATACAACAAGATGGCCAAGAAAAAATGATTTGACTCGACCCTCTGTGTTCCAGTGAGACACTTACAATGGAAGTCAATGGGGTCAATCTGTAAACATTAAAATACTCACTGTTTCAAAAGTATAGACACAAGACATAAACAATATGTGTGTTAACATGATTTTACTGTCAGAAAATCAATTTCAGGAATTACAGGGCTTCCTAGCATTACATCGTCATGGCAACAAGGTTATAAAATTATCTGTATCGTTACACAGATTTTATGACAGTAAAATCATGTTAACACACATATTGTTTATGTCTTGTGTCTATACTTTAATGTTTACAGATTGACCCCATTGACTTCCATTGTAAGTGTCTCGTTGGAACACACATTTGTGCTTTTTTAAAGAAAACAAACAAAAAACCTTGAAAAAAAAAAGAAATGCAATAATGTATGACCGTACGTGAACACAACACTGATGATGATGTTGGAGTTCTGGAGTTTTCTCTGTATCTCGACACACCGGCCGTTGAGGAAATGAGTTTGTGTGATTTCACAGAATGTTTCAGTCACTGCACACACACACACATTTAACACTGAAAACACAGTTTCACTCCGACACTCTTTATTCTTTCTTTCCTGCTGTTTCCAGTGCAATACATCATTTCAGAAAAGGAAAAGCAGCTGCTGTATTTATAGTATTTCACACCCAGGAATTGTATAGTATCTTCTTAATAAATCAATTATTCTAGTAATTTACATCTTTAATAAGAGTTCATAATGCAGAGTGTATCATGTGCTTCTGAATGTTAAAAACAACATTCATTAAATGCAATGTGATATATTTAGTCATGATGAATTTATTACAGCAGTGTATTCCCACATCTGCCTGATCACTGGGCATTAACATGTGACCTTTATCTGGATGTTATCCATATATGCATTGAAAAAACAAAAGTGTAAACGTGTTTGTGATCGGAATGTTCGGTGGCCCGCCACAGTCTAATCTGTCCCGCCGCAGTTTCATAATGAACCGAAAATATTTTCTCATAATAACTTCTCATAATAACATAAAAGATAACGTTGTGTTTTGCGCCGTTGCTTCAGCAAAGCATCTCTCACTCCCAGTCAGTCAATCACTTATTAGAAAGTTCATATTCTTATTCTGCTGTAGAAAGTAATCAGAGCACATCATTTTATAATTCGCGATCGATCTAGTAACAGCTGTACCCTGTTTGATTGACAGGAGGCGTATGTGTGTGTGCTGAACATGCTCGCGCTAATGCGCACCTGAACGGTCAAATACATTTCAAAATTCTGCCAAAATGCCCGTCTTGGTGAAGTATTCATGTAAACAGAGAGTGATGTCTGAAGTGAACGTAAACAGCATGTTGCTGCAATAACATGATGATAAAGTAGATCTCATTCTATAGAAGTGTGATCACACCTGCTGTAAATGATGATGATGGAGGATTTTCTTTATTTCACTACCATACGTAACATAAAATAAATGATCATATGAACAATAGCCTCCTCCCCTCCAGTGCAGTTTACATTTCTATCACAGAGAATTGAGTTGACTGCATAGGTACACTATTAGGTTGGGCATCGGTCATCATTTTAGAAAACATGTTACTGGAGCATGTAACTTAAATGTGCTTTTTTTTCTCTCTGGACAATTAACTTTTTTACTCGGACAAGTGAATGACCAATTTACACATGACAATGTTTAATGTTGAGTGCTGGCCCAAATGTATGCTCTAGTCGATTTTGTATTTTGACCATTTGTGAAACTCCGTCTCGTTTATGCTTTGTGGGTGTGACTTTTTTGCCATGTCATCACCATTCATATCTATACAAGCAATGTGTTTATGATTAAATTACTACTAGAGTATAAAATTGTTTACAAGAGCACAAAGTTCTTGATAGAACTAGCCTCTTAATTTTGCTCTCAAAGTGCACCAGATTGATGCATTTAACTTTAAAATGTACAACATTTTCTTACAGGGGAGCATTTGCCTGGACCCCCTAGAGGGTCTGAGGTCCACCCACCAAAGTCTCACAAAATCCTGTGGGAAACACTGCACTAATATAATAATGAAATTATTACAGATCATAGTTTGGATGCACTCTGTTTGACTGAAACCTGTCTTAAACCGGATGAATATATTAGTTTAAATGAATCTACTCCACTCAGGTTATTGTTATAAACATGAGCCTCGTCTGAAGGGTCGAGGAGGAGGTGTTGCTGCAATTTACAGTGAAGTTTTTGGTGTTACTCAGAGGACAGGATATAAATTTAAGTCTTTTGAACTAATAATGCTTAATATGACACCATCAGATATAAATAAAAAATCTCTGATGTCTTTTGCGCTTGCTACAGTATACAGATCACCCGTGCCGTATTCTGATTTCCTTGGTGAATTTGCACATTTTCTGTCAGATCTAGTAGTTACTGTAGATAGAGCTTTAATTGTTGGTGACTTCAACATTCACATAGATAATGAAAATGACACATTGGGATTAGCATTTAGCAATATTCTCAACTCATTTGGAGTCAGACAAAATGTGACAGGACCAACTCATCGCCATAATAATATGCTAGATTTAATTCTGTCATATGGAGTTGTTGATACTATAGAAATTCTACCACAGAGTGATGACATCTCAGATCATTACCTCGACTCTTGTATGCTGTGATCAGCTAATGTTACTCAATCTACACCACGCTATCATTCAGGAAGAACTATTCTTTCAACCACTAAAGATAGCTTCACTAATAATCTTTCAGATTTATCTCATATACTCAGTAAGCCAAAAAGT
>NC_059382.1:300000-302500 GCF_019703515.2 Myxocyprinus asiaticus | reverse complement strand
GAAACTTTAAAAGCTTGTGACAAAAGGAAGCGTCCAATTTCTGAGTCATAGACAGATATCTGAACAAAAGTGTCTTCAGTTTGATTGGAGTAATTCTGATGTACAACACAGTTCACCAGAAGACACGAGCGACACGTATACTCTATGAGTGACCTTTAACCTTCAGAAACGGCAGGGGAGAAACAGTCAACACATCTCTCCACTGGCCCCTTACCTGATTTAATTTTTGTTTTATTTTTTATTTTGCAATAAGAAAATTAAGACTATTTTTAGGACCACTGTAATAAAAAAAGTCAAATATTTATATATCATGGTAGTACTTCATGCACTGCTTTTAACTTACTGTGATTTAAAGGAATATTAATACAGTACATGCTAAGCTCAATCGACAATGTTTGTGGCATTATGTTTTGTTTTTGTTTTGGGGGGGCGTGGGGGGGGTTCTCAAATTGGGGTTTCTCCCCAATTTGGAATGCCCAATCTCCAATGCACTCTAAGTCCTCGTGATGGTGTAGTGATTCACCCCAATCCGGGTGGCGGAGGATGAATCTCAGTTGCCTCCACGTCTGAGACCGTCAATCCGCACATCTTATCACTTGGCTTGTTGAGCGCGTTACCGTGGAGACATAGCGTGTGTGGAGGCTTCATGCTATCCACTGCATCCACACACAACTCACCACGCGCCCCACTGAGAGCGAGAACCACTAATCGTGACCACGAGGAGGTTACCCCATGTGACTCTACCCTCCCTAGCAACCGGGTCAATTTGGTTGCTTAGGAGACCTGACTGGAGTCACTCAGCATGCCCTGGATTCAAACTCACGACTCCAGGTGTGATAGTCAGCGTCAATACTCGCTGAGATACCCAGACCCCCATGGCATAATGTTGATTATCTGAATTACATCCAATTTTACAACTTTTTTGCCATGAAGACATAATGCCATAAACCCTAAAAAGTCCATAACATTTTTTATTTAAACTTTACAGCAAAATTTTTACAGAAGAATAAATCTAAGTGCTTTTATAAAATTATAAGCTTAACATTTCTGCCTTTAAACCAAAAATTGTTCCCACTGTAGTATTAGAGTGAATGTAATGAGAATCACCTTTGAGAATAATGAGAAGTACAAACTCCAAAGTAAAATATCCGCACACATTACAGTTATAAGAATTTTGGCAGAATATGCAGAATATAAAAAATGTACTTGATTTTGGGTTGAAATGTGTTGTGAGATTGACAGATGAATCTTCAGCTCTTATGAATTCAGCATATTGAGAAACTTTGCGGTCTAACGCTCATAAACTTTAACACATTACAACAGAAGTGTTACTCTGCAACCAGAACGATGTCAGTAATTCTGCTGAACTCATTAATGAACGCTGTCCAGTCGTGACAGGTTTAGTGATGTAATCCACTTACATTAGCTGTAATGACATAAACGCAGTCGTCTCGTTCCTCGTCATCAGAGGGTTCGTTCATACTGCAGCTGAATGTTATCCAAATATGATTTTCTGCTCAGATCAGATTTTTTTGTTCACAGGACATTTTAAATGTTGCCCATATGAGATACTAGTCCGAACAGCCGACACTCGTTAACTGATCAGCATGTGTATAACAAACTGAGGCATGTTCAATATTTTACAAATTGTTTTTAAAATGAATGGCTATATATCTAATAATATGTTCGCAAGTGATGGAGAAAGACCATCTTGATAGATAAAGTATTTTTAAATAAAGTCATTTGCCTTCATATGGTGCTATTTAATTACTGTATTATCGAAGTTCAATAGTGTAATTTTACTTAAGAGCGACACACCATAAAATTGAAGAACAGCAGGAAAAACGGCATCAGAAATATGTAAGGTAAGAAGAGTTATGTGTAATTATTTTAGATTTCCATTGACTTGTATTCATGTTTTGATCCAGTTTGTGAAATACAGAATCTGTGTTTTCTGTGTGAGGAAGGCATTTACAATAAAAAAATTGAACTCTGCATCTTTTAATGCACATATTTTAGTACGTGTAATCCAAATGAATCGCTGAACCCAATTGTTGAGCCTTTAATTTCATTTTATTTCCTGTGTTTGTTTGTAGCTTGCTAGCCTGCTTAGCATTGCTTATTCCTCTACGTTAATAATTGTTTCCTTTGCCATTTTACAGTGTGCTCTATTTTTTTCCGCTTTTCTACTGCTTCAACTGTGTGTATATTACAACACACAACCGTTATCTTTTTATCCCCCTTTTTTTTCACTTGTCTACATCTCGCATTTCGACTGCGTGCATTCGTTTTCTCCTCTGTGTTTTACACGGATTATTGCATCAATCTCAAACCTCAGCAAAATCACAACAACAGCAAACAACTGCGTGAGGGATTCACATCAATCTCAAACCCTCGCCGCTCAAGAACAACCAACAACATCAAACAATTGCGGTAAGTCATGGCATCTGCTCATATTATTGCTTCATGCATTACATGCCACATGTTTACTATAGCTTCT
>NC_059382.1:202500-295000 GCF_019703515.2 Myxocyprinus asiaticus | reverse complement strand
CACTGTAACAGAATTTTTCAACACAACCATGGAAGTTGTAGCCAAGTAAAAACACAGATAGCACATGCAGTTCTCTCCTGTCGTATGTAAGTACTTTAGACTGAAAGACTTGCTTGACTGTTGTTGAGATGACAAATTGTCACAGTAGTGTTTCCCTCATTCCACAAGGCAAAGAGCTGTCATTAAACCATTGATCATCTCTATGACATTATTTGTTTAAATATGTAAAGTACTGTGCAAAAGTTTTAGGCACTGGTGAAAAATGTTGCATAGTGAGGATGTTTTAAAAAATAATGCCATAAAGACTTTTCATTTATCACTTAATGTCACACAAAGTCCAGTAAACATAAAAAAATCTAAATCAATATTTGGTGTGACAACCTTTGCCTTTAAAACAGCCCCAATTCTCCTAGATACTCCTGGACACAGTTTTTCTTGGTTGTTGGCAGATAGGATGTTCAAACTTCTTGAAGAATTCTCCACAGTTCTTCTATCTATTTCAGCTGTCATCAATTACTTCTGTCTCTTTATGTAATCTCAGACTGACACGATGTTCAGTGGGGGCTCTGTGGGGGCCATGACATCTGTTGCAGGGCTCCCTGTTCTTCTATCTATTTCAGCTGCATCAATTACTTCTGTCTCTTTATGTAATCTCAGACTGACTCGATGTTCAGTGAGGGTCTGTGGGGGCCATGACATCTGTTGCAGGGCTCCCTGTTCTTCTATCTATTTCAGCTGCATCAATTACTTCTGTCTCTTTATATAATCTCAGACTGACACGATGTTCAGTGAGGGTCTGTGGGGGCCATGACATCTGTTGCAGGGCTCCCTGTTCTTCTATCTATTTAGGCTGTCTCAATTGCTTCTCTCTCTTTATATAATCTCAGACTGACACGATGTTCAGTGGGGGGTCTGTGGGGGTCATGACATCTGTTGCAGGGCTCCCTGTTCTTCTATCTATTTCAGCTGTCTCAATTACTTCTGTCTCTTTATATAATCTCAGACTGACTCGATGTTCAGTGAGGGTCTATGGGGGCCATGACATCTGTTGCAGGGCTCCCTGTTCTTCTACCTATTTAGATTGATTTTCAGTGGGGGGTCTGTGGGAGCCATGACATCTGTTGCAGGGCTCCCTGTTCTTCTATCTATTTAGGCTGTCTCAATTGCTTCTGTCTCTTTATGTAATCTCAGACTGACACGATGTTCTTTGGGGGGGGGGTGTTTCTGTGGAGGCCATGACATCTGTTGCAGGGCTCCCTGTTCTTCTATCTATTTCGGCTTTCTCAATTACTTCTGTCTCTTTATGTAATCTCAGACTGACAAGATGTTCAGTGGGGGGCTCTGTGGGGGCCATGACATCTGTTGCAGGGCTACATTCATTAATTGATTGTATAAATAGGCACATAATATCATAATATCGATCGCAGGCCCCCGAATCGAATAGAAATTTCGTGGCAGACTTTGATATATCGGCAACCATCGGATTACTGTCAAAGAGAATCGATACAAGATTGTATTGTGATGAAACTGGCAATTTACACCCCTAGTATATAGGCCTATAAAATACACAAGTAAATAATAAATGATACAGCCTATGCCAAATGTAAAACTCCACTAAAACAGCAGTAGATTCTGGACACTTATTTTAAGTTTTGTCAGGTATTTTATCAAAACATAGGAAGCCTTATTTTGCATAATGTTTTATTAAAAATACATGTTTGTCCTCATGACAGTGGGATTACTTGACTGTTTTACATTGTGTCCTAACCAGATGCGATGCAATAAGATTCCAGCCACAAGCTGTGATAAACGCACATCACATGAGCTAGCCACCGTCTCTATGTGAAAGTGCACTTGTCACAGATACATGAAGAAACATCGACCCGATATCATGTTGAACTTGTAATAATGGACACGTCAGGATTTTGCTCCACTTGAGTTCTCTAGAATATCCCTTGATATAACAGAGGCAGAGCTGTATGACTTTACACTAGATTTACAAGTGAACAGGACATGCACTCTCTGAGCGAGAGCAGGGAGATTTTATACAGCAGCATTTATTTGAGAGTGTGCATTCATTTTTGTGGACGAGTGAAGGAAATCCATGTGTGAGAGAAGAGATTCGCGCTTGTGCAACCGGTACATGGATCCACTCTCGACATTTAAGAGTATTAAAACACAATAGGTCTATTAAGTTGGAATATGATCTGTAAAGCTATTATTTTTCTTCACAATACATTTTTATTGTGTTTATTTATCTTTTGATTTTGCTTAGTGAATTTATCATCATTCTCCGTGCCTCCCAGTTTGAAAACTGTGGTACTAATATTTGCTTTCCATATGCATGTTAATATCAAGTGTTAAATTAGGGAATAGAAAATTAAACGTAAGGAAAACTCTACACAAGCATACAGATATGAATGTTTGACTGCATGTGTTCAGTCCTGTTATACATTCTTCACATTTGTTCTTGTGTTTATAAGACGGTACTTATTATAAAATATCAACAGTAGAGTTCGATCGATATATCGGATTTACTGATTAATCGGGATCGAGAGTTGCATTTTTTTTCTGAAAAAATCTAATCCAATAGTCGCCTGTATTCCCACCTTTGTTATCAGTATCGGCAAAACCCACTATCAGTCTACTTCTCATCAACAGTTTAATTAAATTAACTAACTTGCTCCACAATTACACACAGTGGCTGAGAAGGGTTTAGACAATAAATCGGTGCCAATAGCTACTTTAGATTTTGACAGAGAAAAGGAGAAAAGTTTGTTTTAGTAATACAGATTAATTGGAACATTTATGACAAGCAATCGCTGATGATCTATTGATGGTCAATAGAAGTGTTTACACTATTGTCAGCTACAGTGCCCCTTGTGGCAATGCTGAGATATACAAATACTTGTGATGAAGATGAATTGTGTTCTGAGACACTCCAGAAAGACAAACTCTGAAAACTGAAGCATCTCTGAGTTTCTCAAATGTTCTTTCATCACAAACACCAAATACAATTAAACTAGATTCCACAAATGTTAGTCACACACACACACACTCACAAACACACACACACTCTCACACACTCACATAAACACACACTCACGCACACACACACACACACTCTCACACACACACACTCTCACATACACACACACTCACATACACACACACACACACACACACTCACACTCACATACACACACACACACACTCACATACACACACTCACATACACACACACACACACACACACTCACATACATACACTCACATTCACATACACACACACACACACACACACACACTCACACACCAGTGGTTAATTATAATTAAGATTTAAGATTTACACTCATGTAACTGTATTGGGACAGTCAAACAATCAGCTGTTTATTCCCGGCAGTTTCTCCCACCACACAGATCTGGGAATGAGACTTCTTAATGTATTTGTGGAATAATGACATTATACACACACACACACACACACACACACACACACACGCTACGATATGGGTCAGTGTTAGTGAGTTCTGAGGTTCATTGCATTAGTAAAGGATACACACATCTAAACAGTCTGCCGAGAACTTGGCCAAAGCATATTTATCTCTCTCTCTCTCTCTCGGTTATGTTGGGAATACTGGCATACTGCTTACTGTATACTGCACACTATTTCTTCAAAGGTACAGCAGTATGTGAAACAGCACACAATATGTGATCAGAAACATTTCATATAGTGGTATGATCCATTGTTGTCACATGACATACTATATAATGTTTCATGTTTAATTCAGCAAGAGGTGCCCAGTGTTAATGACCTGAGAAATAAAAATGGTTATTTTGCATTTTAATCCAATTACAGTTCATTCATCACACTGGAATTAGAAGGTTAAGTCCAGTGCATTGCATTGTGGGATACAGTATCACACGCAGTGTGCACTGTTGTATGCCAAAATTTGACAAATGTAGTCGATCATTCCATGAAATACCGAAAAGGGCCAGATTTTCAGCTAATGACAACATGTGTTTAAGTCATATGGGTTTGGAACGACATAAGGGAGCACACATGAAAGGATTGTCATTTTTGGGTTAACTATCCCAGGAATATTCTGGGTAAATTCATTCAATAAAATGATTTAGACACTTTAGAGTTTAAATAACACCAAAGTCTTTCTAGCGAGTCAGTTCACTGTCGGGCATCTCTGCAACGCTCTCGGGAGGATATTTCCAGTCATGCCAGTGCAGCTCCTATCTACTTGAATGGAGAAAGACCAAAATCTCAATAACGGTTGGTCAAGATTATGATCAAAAATCATATTTCAAATCAGCAGTAAAATCTGACAATACTGGAATCATAAATTGTGCTTCTTAACCTCATATTACGCTAAAAAACACAACTGTATAGCTAATGTGCATGCACGTTCTAGAGTTGATTGACAGGTGATGTCTGTATCTAAAAGGTGATTGGCTCTTTTACCTGTAAGGCGGGACTTCCTTTCTACATCTGTTGACCGTTGGGCGCTCAGAGCTTCTTGGTTGAGCGTTCCAATTTCTCCCATTAATTTTAATAGTAGTGGCCCATCTCTGCTAAATAATCTCTGGTATCATTCACTGATACAGAAGAATTCATGTAAGTGCTTTAACACAAACACAAGCTGCACATTTGTGCTTGTAAACGCTCCAGTACACTCGCCCCACAGATGTCCAGTGTTAGAGCAGATCTGAGATGTGTCAAACTCTCAATGGATGGATGGATGAAGCAGCTGAAGTGTGAACAGACTCTGACCGCGGTAATGAAACCACACGAGACACACACACACACACACACACCTCTGTCTCTCTGTGTGTGTTGTACTTCATGAACAGCAGGGGAATCACTTCCATTTTAAACTAAACTGAATTTGAATACAAGTCATCAAATGTTAAATACAGTTTTCCATTAATTGATCAGATTTATGGCGTGTTCAGTGAACCGTGCTGACAATATCCCATGATGCCCTGATTCTCTCTTCAACCAATCAAATGCTTTAAACATAAAGCACATTAATGAGGGAGAGAGGACTCAGTTATACTGTTCTGATCTTATGGCTTCTTATTTATTCACTGATTCCATTTCCATGTATCTTCTGTGAGTTTACAATAACAATCATTAGCTGTTATAAAGAAAAGAATAAGGGCCTGTTGCCATAGAGACGGTGGAAATTCTGCTGAGCACTAATTATAAGACTGAGATGAGTAGCTCACAATAAGTTTGTGTTCATATAGTCTATCCAGTATTATTTTCCCAGTTTAGTTTTTACAATACATTTAATTCTGTATATTCTATCCAGTAAAGTTTACATAGTAATGTTTATATAGTAGGCCTATGATTTATCCGGTATAGTCTATCAAATATAATTTTAATACAGTTTAGTCTATCTCATATAATTTATATAGTATAGATCCAGTATAGTTTATCCAGTTTATTTTTAATACAGTATATTCTACTTGGTATTGTTTATGCAATACAGATCTAATAAAGTTTATTCAGTGTAGATTATCCAGTATACTTTACCTACTATAATTTATCCAGTATAGTTTATCAGGTATAATTTATGCAGTATTAATCCAGTATATATTATCCAGTATAGTTTATCCAGTATAGTTTATCCGGTATAGTTTATGCAGTATAGTTTATCCGGCATAGTTTTAGCAGTATTAATCCAGTATAGATTATCCAGTATACTTTATCTAGTATATTTTTAAAGTATATTTTATACTGTACAGTTTATTCAGTATAGTTTATCTGGTATATTTTATCCAGTGTAGTTTATAAAGTATAGTTTATCCAGTATAGTTTATCAGGTATAGTTTATCTGGAATAGTTAATCCGGTATACTTTATCCGGTATAGTTTATACGGTATAGTTTATACGGTATAGTTTATCCGGTATAGTTTATACGGTATAGTTAATCCGGTATAGTTTATCCGGTATAGTTTATCCGGTATAGTTTATCAGGTATAGTTTATACGGTATAGTTTATACGGTATAGTTTATCCGGTATAGTTTATACGGTATAGTTTATCCGGTATAGTTTATCCGGTATAGTTTATCCGGTATAGTTTATACGGTATAGTTTATACGGTATAGTTAATCCGGTATAGTTTATCCGGTATAGTTTATACGGTATAGTTTATACGGTATAGTTTATCTAGTATAGTTTATCCGGTATAGTTTATACGGTATAGTTTATCTAGTATAGTTTATCCGGTATAGTTTATCCGGTATAGTTTATACGGTATAGTTTATCCGGTATAGTTTATCCAGTATAGTTTATCCGGTATAGTTTATCAGGTATAGTTTATACGGTATAGTTTATCCGGTATAGTTTATCCAGTGTAGTTTATACGGTATAGTTTATACGGTATAGTTTATCCGGTATAGTTTATCCGGTATAGTTTATCCGGTATAGTTTATCCGGTATAGTTTATCCAGTATAGTTTATCCGGTATAGTTTATCCGGTATAGTTTATCCGGTATAGTTTATACGGTATAGTTTATCCGGTATAGTTTATCTAGTATAGTTTATCCGGTATAGTTTATCCAGTATAGTTTATCCGGTATAGTTTATCCGGTATAGTTTATACGGTATAGTTTATACGGTATAGTTTATACGGTATAGTTTATCCGGTATAGTTTATCCGGTATAGTTTATACGGTATAGTTTATCCGGTATAGTTTATACGGTATAGTTTATCCGGTATAGTTTATCCGGTATAGTTTATCCGGTATAGTTTATCCGGTATAGTTTATCCGGTATAGTTTATCCGGTATAGTTTATCCGGTATAGTTTATACGGTATAGTTTATCCGGTATAGTTTATCCGGTATAGTTTATACGGTATAGTTTATCCGGTATAGTTTATACGGTATAGTTTATCCGGTATAGTTTATCCGGTATAGTTTATCCGGTATAGTTTATCCGGTATAGTTTATCCGGTATAGTTTATCCGGTATAGTTTATACGGTATAGTTTATCCGGTATAGTTTATCCGGTATAGTTTATCCGGTATAGTTTATCCGGTATAGTTTATCCGGTATAGTTTATCCGGTATAGTTTATCCGGTATAGTTTATCCGGTATAGTTTATCTAGTATAGTTTATCCGGTATAGTTTATACGGTATAGTTTATCCGGTATAGTTTATCTAGTATAATTTATCCGGTATAGTTTATCCGGTATAGTTTATACGGTATAGTTTATCCGGTATAGTTTATACGGTATAGTTTATCCGGTATAGTTTATCCAGTATAGTTTATCAGGTATAGTTTATACGGTATAGTTTATCCGGTATAGTTTATCTAGTATAATTTATCCGGTATAGTTTATCCGGTATAGTTTATCCGGTATAGTTTATCCGGTATAGTTTATACGGTATAGTTTATCCGGTATAGTTTATCCAGTATAGTTTATCAGGTATAGTTTATACGGTATAGTTTATCTAGTATAGTTTATCCGGTATAGTTTATCCGGTATAGTTTATCCGGTATAGTTTATCAGGTATAGTTTATACGGTATAGTTTATCCGGTATAGTTTATCTAGTATAGTGTATCCGGTATAGTTTATACGGTATAGTTTATACGGTATAGTTTATCTAGTATAATTTATCCGGTATAGTTTATCCGGTATAGTTTATACGGTATAGTTTATCCGGTATAGTTTATCCAGTATAGTTTATGCAGTATTAATCCAGTACAGATTATCCAGTATAGTTTATCCGGTATAGTTTATCCGGTATAGTTTATCCGGCATAGTTTATCCAGTATAGTTTATGCAGTATTAATCCAGTACAGATTATCCAGTATAGTTTATCCGGTATAGTTTATCCGGTATAGTTTATCCAGTATAGTTTATCCGGTATAGTTTATCCGGTATCGTTTATCCGGTATAGTTTATCCAGTATAGTTTATCCGGTATAGTTTATCCGGTATAGTTTATCCGGCATAGTTTATCCAGTATAGTTTATGCAGTATTAATCCAGTACAGATTATCCAGTATAGTTTATATAGTATATTTTAAAAAGTATAGTTTATCTGGTATAGTTTATCCAGTATAATTGACCCTGCACTCTGACCCCAGTTTAGCTGGGATATGTGGAAAAAAAAAAGAATTTCACTGTATATGTGCAAATGTATAATGTGTGATAAATAAATAAAATTATAAATTATAATTATAAAAATTATAATTATTATTATTATTATTATAAATTATAAAAATTATTATAAATGATAATTTATAAAGTATAGTTTAACCAGTATAGTTTATCCGGTATAGTTTATCTGGTATAATTTATCCGGTATAGTTTATCCATTAAAGTTTAACTAGTATATTTTTTAAGTATAGTTTATTCAGTATAGTTTATCCGGTATATTTTATCCAGTAAAGTTTAACTAGTATATTTTTTTAAGTATAGGTTATGCAGTATAGTTTGTGTTCATCCTGAAAGAGAATCACTGCCGATATCCGACACACTATTGTGAGTTGATCTGACGCTCTGCTTCTCTGTGCTTCTGCTGCAGGCTGCAGATTACCTGCTAGTGTGTGTGTGTGTGTGTGAGTGTGTGAGAGTGTGTGTGTGTTTGAATCTAGGCCAGTGGTAATGAGTTTTCCAGGGAATGTGTGTTCATATGGCTGCTGGTGTCATTCTGTTTAAAGTTTGGTCTGTGTGACCAGAGACACACACATTAACGGTAAAACTACACATAAGAACAACACACACACACACACAAAGCTGTAGGGCTTCTGGTGGTTCAGTTCAATATCACTCACATGTAGATGAATATTATCTGCTGTGGGGAGCTGAAGATGATACACACACACATCAGTAAATATTCTAAATCACATCAATAATGAATAATCATCAATGATTCATAAATAATCAAGAAATGAACAATATATCTGTGAGAATAATGAGACGTAAGACACTGTGAGACAACAGGAGCATTAGAACGAGTATGAAGAGCTGTGAGTGCAGTTACTCGCGTCTTCAGCTGTTTATGTTTTTGGAGAGCCATTCAACTGTTCACATTTAAAATTAGATTTTGTATAAAGAAAATGATGCCTATTGAAGGACCATTAAGGTTCTCTTTATTATGTCATTATTTTCATGACAATTAAACATTCAAACTTGAAATAGTCATTACTGTAATATAAACAATTCTCATATATGAGCTACATGTTTTAGACAGGACATAATCACAACAGCAGCTGTCTATTCTCTTCATCTGTCTGTCTGATTCATTCACTCATCATGACCCGTTAAATCATCTGTGACTCTTTCACAGTCATTCTCTCATGGGATAGTTCACCCAAAAATGTAAATTCAGTTTACTCACCTGTGTTGTTATGTATTTTTTATTTTTCTCAACACAAAGGGAGACATTTTTAAAATGTTCTGGTGGTCACCATAAACTGCCATTGTATGACATCACTTAGCACAACATTTGTTTTTATTTCTACCCTCATATGGGGTTATAACAACACGGGGTGTGTAAATATGGACTGAATTTTCATTTTTGTGTGAACTAACCCTTTGAGTCACTACTGACATTTTGATTCCACCGTTTTACACACTTCTAAAATTAAGACATTAACACACACACACACACACACACACCTGAAAAACCTGTCATCCCCCAAAAACAGCCCAGAGCATCTGCTGTGGGAGGTGTCTGAAAGTGTGTGCGTGTGATCTCATTCAGGTGTGTAATATTAAGAGACAGTGTGATTGAGCTGTAAACTGTTTCCTCTCTGTCAGTGTTTAACAGGTGCAGCTCTCTGACCCAATAAACCTGACAGATTCACCTCCATTCTCTTTTGAGTATTGATTAAAAAACTTCACTTCAGAGGCTCTGAACCACCAGAAATCACACACACACACACACACACACACACACACACACACACACTGATGAGGGTGTTCTCTAGCTTCATTAACAGTTACATGTGAACTAACAGCAGGAAAGAACATGACACATCGAAACGATCCTCATGACACACATTTGATTGACAAACCACAGAGAAACCAACTGTGTCGACGTCCACACAACCAGTGAGGAACACTGGAACATCTGCTGAATGACATACAGTCATTTACTGAACAACTGAACATGTCGTGAAGACACAACACACAAACACATGCATGTACTGTAAAACATGTTTAAATGTGTTTAAGTGCAAATAACAGATGAACGTGTCAACTCTGTAATGTGAGTTTATTCATGATGTCACTCTCTGATTCATCCTCTGAACAACAGCGGCTGCTCTGCACATCCTTCTGAAGAACCTCAACATTACAAACGAGCGGCTGAAGGTTATTTTTAATGCGGCTTTAGAAGCTGTTATTGAAGGACGAGGCAGTTAAAAACACTATCAGACGCGACAGCCAACACTTTACTAACATTATAAGCTTACAGTAGGGAAATAGAAAATGATAAAAATGTGTGATATGAGCCCTTTAAATAACTTATTCACTTTATTTATGCTGGATTGTTTTTTCAATCGATGCACATTTGCATTTCTAATAAAATAATCGTTGCTTCATACATGCTGTGTATGTGAGTTTATGTTGTCATGAAGTTGACATTTAATTGATAAGCTTCACTGGTTGACCATCATTTCAGGGGTTAAATACTACAGCAGATGAACAGAGCTGAAGAGTCTGAATACAGCAGGACATTTCTTCTCTGAGCCAAAATGGCTGACCCGCTGCAGACCTTGAACAGTAGCAGGTGTGAGAGAGAAAACACACTGCTGGAGTCCAGAAACACACGGCACAATCACAGAGCTGCAGCGGCAAACACATGTGGGACGAAACACAGCCGACAGCACCATAATCCATCATTTGTTTGTCAGAATGAGCAGCTTTTCATGTCTCTGACAACTGATTCAAAACTGTTCAATAGACATTATGAATCATTTCCACATTTATATTCTGTATGAGATCATATTAAAGACTCTACATGCACTAAAAATACATTTTTAACACAGAGTGAAATGTGGGTGTGTATTTGGGGTGGGAGTTGTGACCACAGTCTTCTATTACCATATGAGCAATTTTATGTCATGATATGTATAGATACACTTTATATATATATATATATATATATTTTTTTTTTTTTTTTTTTTTTTTTTTTTGCAGGAAATTCAATGAAAAAAATGGTTTAAATATTAAACAAACATATAGTAATGCCTCTTTTCAGATAATGTGTTGAATTAAAGAGCACCTATTATGGTTTTTATTTGTGCCTAATTTTGTTTTAAAGATCTCATACAATAGATTTACATGCATTCAAGGTCAAAAAACACTTTCATTTGCTCATAATTTAAATTGCAGCATTACCTTTTTTTCCCAGTGTCAAAAACGACTCGTTCAATGATCCGTTCTAAAGGATTCATTCTAAACTCCTCCTTTCAGAGAGCATACTCTGCTCTGATTGGTCAGATGTCCCAGTCTGTTGTGTTTGGTCTACTGCTTAGTGTAGTGTTTGAGGGCGGGTCAAAGCTGTTCGTGAGCAGCCAATGAAGACCGGAGGCGGGTTTTTTGTTACCGAATTACGTAGGTTAGTACAGGAAGTAAGTCTGGAATTACTAACGACTCGTTTCAGGTGTTCAGAATCGGTTCTTTCTTTTGGGAGTCAATAACTCCATTTGTCCTGCACTTTGCAGTCTTTTTTACATTCATAAACAGCTATATAACACACTACATGAAAGGTCATATTTGAAAAACCATAATAGGTGCTCTTTAAATAATTTAAAAATGAAAATACTTCATCTGGTAAGATTTTTTTTTCTCCCCTTTTCTCCCCAATTTGGAATGCCCAATTCCCAATGCGCTCTAAGTCCTCGTGGTGGCGTAGTGACTCGCTTCAATCCGGGTGGCGGAGGGTGAATCTCAGTTGCCTCCGCGTCTGAGACCGTCAATCCGCACATTTTATCACGTGGCTTGTTGAGCGCGTTACCGCGGACACGTAACGCGTGTGGAGGCTTCACGCTATTCTCCGCAGCATCCACGCACAACTCACCACGCGCCCCACTGAGAGCGAGAACCACATTATAGCAACCACGAGGAGGTTACCCCATGTGACTCTACCATCCCTAGCAACCGGGCCAATTTGGTTGCTTAGGAAACCTGGCTGGAGTCAATGACATTTGACATTTAAAGGAACTTAAACATAACATAAAACTGATGCACACACGCTAAACTTTGAGCGTATCTTTCTCTCTCTCAAACCCTGACTCCTCTTTATCCCTCTCCCAGCTGATTGGGCTGATTCAGCGCCGGGCGTCCATCGTTACGGCCCGGCCACGCCCTCCTCCTTGTCACACATGTAAAATCAGCTTCACATTAAATAACACGAGTTAAAAACTGAAGACTTAACAGACATTATAAAACAGATATTTCTGACTGCACATTCTGATTGAAGCTGTGTTTGTGCATAACAAACACCCCTTAATAATAAGTTATATAATCATCCTCGTCTTGACTTGAGCACATCCTGTGATGTATTTCAATATGGTGAAGCAGTCCTATCCACTGATCCAGCACGCTCTCTAAACTACACTGCAAAATCTCCACTGACTGACACGATCCTACTGTCACTCGTCTTATAACGTTATACCACCAGCCGTTTGTGTGACTGTCTTCTCTTTTACCACCATCTTTTCATCTTCAGCCATTGTGGATAGATCTGTTCTATCTCTTGATTAATGATGTAACAGCTCATATTTTCATCTTTATTCTGATGTCCAGCTCAGAGACATTTGGTAACAGCTTCAGTTTTGACCCTCATGATTCATGCAGGTTATTTGGAAAGAGGATATTCAAAAGAAGGAGATGATTTGCTAGCACTGGACTCCTCTGGTTTTCATATGATATCTGTAGGGTTTTTCTGTGAGTGTCTGGTCATCTACATTTTGAAGTTCTTGCACTTTTGTTTTATTATATCAGAGGAGCGCTGAGTGCATTTCTGTGCAGTAAACTCATTTCAGAGAGATTTTTATGGGCAGCTGAACTGGTGAAGGCCGTTTCAGATGTTAGAAGAGATGTTGATGTACATGGTGAAATTGGTGAATATCACGTCCTCTGAGCTCTGTGTGAGGTCACAGTGAGGCTGAAAGCAGCTGGAGACACAAATGAGAATTTACCGTCGTGGAGACTAATGGACAAGCCGTCCGCTGTGTTGATATACGGTCAATACTGCCGTCACTGAAGGACGGTTACAAACACTTTCACCCTGAAGAACCTCCATTACACTGAGCTGTTACTCTGGGACGGGACATATAAGAGCACTTTCTGTCTGAGGCACATTTCTTGTGCTTTTTAGGGTTTTTTATTAAGTCAAGCGGCACTTTCACTATTGCTCAAACAAACCCCGAACTCAAAGTATGAAACTCACCAGCAGACATGAATGATAAGACTGATTTCCCCATTTGTTTCTATTCCATTCACAAACTCTCGATTCGATTGGATTCCAATTTCGATTTATTTGGGTATATTTCAGTTATAATGTCCATTTAGTTTCCATAAGAAAAACATTCTTTCTCAGCTAATGCTGCTAATTATACAGGGGACCTTCTTACTACGTACATTATGAAAATATTAATTTTACAAATTATATTTTATCATTCGTTTTTCATCATTTCTGTCACGTTAGCTTTTTTAAAAATTAACAAATATGTGTATTCCATCAATAAATATGGAAAAAAATATCTTAAAAATGGAAATATACTGTATATATATTCTGTTACATGTTTATTGTTAAATGCATAGTTTGTATTATTTAAAAGTATTTACACTGAGATGTAGAACATGTGCTAAACCAGTACTGTCTCTTTAAGAATAGCATCAGTTCAGTGTTGCGGTGAGCGCATATTAATTATAGTGGAGTCGAATGTCTTTATCGCATCATTAGAATGAAATGTTTCTGATCAATAACTGACTGTAAAGAACAGAAAGGATATTAAAAGAGACTTTATTCAATGATAAATGGATTGTGTGGATCTCGTCTTCACCACTATACTACACAATCACTGCTGAGAGAAATCAATTTTAAAATAAATTAAGAAATAAGAAATAAGAATAAAAAGCAATAAAATAAATGTTGAAAAGAGACATGTAAACAACCAGTCACACATTGTCATCGTGTTTCTACAATAACAGACCGGTGTGCAACGGTGTCATTTAAACGATCCGCATATCAGAGCCGCGACAGACGTGTTTGAGCTCATAATGTTAAAGTGTTCATCTGTTTCATTCAACCTCTCTCTCAACAGTTCCCTGTAACTTTAACTGTCTTGTCTAATGATAAAAAGACAAATATCAATAAAGTTAATATCATATACTGTCTGCAAATATGCGCATATCTCGTTTAAACAGATGTAATAAACCAACCTCACAAAACTTGAGCAGATCCAGCATCCTGTGGAGCGCTCATTTATCTACCTGTAAAGTACATATTATATCAGTCTCTCCTCAACAGTTCCCTGTTACTTTTCTAATGATAAAAGGCAAATATCAATAAAATGTATTATATACCGTCTGCAAATATGCAGATATCTCGTGTAAACAGATGTAATTCACAAACCTCATGAAAATCCAGCGTTTTCTTCCCGTTGCGCGCTCATCTAATATGTTCCTCTGAAGTGTTTATTCTATCAGCCAGAATCAAAAACTTCAGTATCAGGATCAAAAGTTCCTCTGATTCACAAATCATGACGATTCACGGTCAGTCCGTGTCAATCCAAGCAGGCGATCCAGGCCGTTTAAACTCTTAATAAAAGTAAAGTAAAAGTGCTACACGTGCATTATGAGTAAATGTCATATTCACTATGTACTGTATGTACAATTGGTTTGATTCGGTCTTTTATGAGAAAATGTGATTGTTAATGCACAAATGCCATGCATGGTTGCTGGACTACTGTGTGTACTGTCATTTCCTTCTTTCTAATAAACAATTTCTTCATGTGCAAATAAATTACTAAAATTTTATGACTAAACAGAAATCTGAAGAAACTGCTATCTACCATTTAAAATAAAATAAAAAAATTTTAAAGATATTTTTAATAAGTTTTGTGTGAAATTGAGTAAATATAGTGCTAAATAAGATTTATTCAATTTTTTAGAAATGTAATGTTTATGTTATTTACTATATATAATTGTGTGAAATATTGGCATTGTATTGGCCACCCTGCTGTCTGGATATTGGTATCGGCCATTAAAAAACACATTCGGTCGACCACTACTGTGGCTACTGTTGGGGCACATCTGACCACTTCTGGAAGCTGGTGCCAGCTGCAGGTGGCATAATAGCTAAACGCTGTCTCACCTTGTTTTGAGTGAACCCTCTGTATGTGTAACTGACTTGATCCTAATGATCTGAGAGGTCTGTTAGGTTTATATTCAACAAGCATATCTGCAGTTTATTTAGGTCTGAGGCCATTGTGTGATTTTTAAACGAGTAATAGCACTTTAAAGTCAATTCTAAATGTGACTGGAAGCCAGTGTAAAGACTTCAGGACTGGGGTAATATGTTCAGATTTTTTGGTTTGGGTGAGCAGTGGCATTCTGAATGAGCTGCAGGTGTCTAATGGTCTTTTTGGGAATGCCGGTGAGGAGTTCATTACAGTAGTCGACCCTACTGGTGATGAATGCATGAACAAGTTTCTCTAAGACTGAATACAAAACATCTTATCCTCGCTATATTTTTGAGATGATAGTTGGCTGATTTAGTTATTGCTTTGATGTGACTACTGAAACTAAGGTCCAAAATGACACCAAGATTCCTGACGTGATTTTTTTGTCTTTAGACCCCTGGAGTCAAGAAGTACTCACCTTCGGAATTTAGCCTTTGTTGCCAAATACAATGACCTCTGTCTTGTCTTTGTTTAACTGAAGGAAATTTCGGCACATCCAACTATTAATTTAGTCAAAGCACTAGAACAGAGAGTCTATGGGGCTGTAGTAATTTGGCGATAGGTAAATCTGTGTGTCATCAGCATAGCTATGCTATGCAATTTGGTTCTTTTTCATAATTTATCCTAGTGGGAGCATATACAGGTTGAACAGGAGCGGTGCAAGAATTAAGCCTCATGGATGTCCACTCAGATTTATAGTTGCCTATGTTCACATTAGGGTTTGATTCCCAGGAAATGCACACAATGATCAAATGTACAGCTTGAATGCATTTGGATGAAAATGACTGTGTATGTGTAAAGCTTTCGCTAAGTACTGTAAATAATGTAACTACTGTAACAATAACATCTTTTTCAATCTCCAGTGTATTACAGACAGTGTTCTGCACTCTGTGGTCGGTCTCATATGTGACTCTTTCATAAGCACAATGATTTTATTGATTTTTGAAATGTGCGCTAGCAGCATTCAGCACACACACAAAAACCCTGCATCAAATAATCCACTCTGTCCCGCCCACCAGCTGTCAATCACTTGTCCAGCCAATAGAGAGGCATTTCATGTTCACTGAAAGATATGACCCAGCGCTGGGGTAAATTAAAACAGCTGAGATTACAGATAATCTGAGTTAAAACCAAAGGAGGAAAGAGCCTCACATCACCCCACACACACACACACACACACACACACACACACACACACACACACACACATGCAAACACACACACTCGCAGCCCTCCCCTCTGTGTGTTTCTGTGACAGCCTTTACTAATCCATTGAAATGACTCTCTGAAATTAAAGTGTTACAGATCGCTAAAATCTCATCAGTCTTTATAATTAAAACATGTTCGGGTCATGTCACCATCACAAAACTTTACAACTTCAAAGACGATAAACATGGCTTTATTTGAGTGTTTTTCCACAGGTCAAAGAAAATAACACAGACTCTGCGTCATCTTTTCATCATTACATGGCGTTCATCCGTCTCAACCACGGTATGATACGGCCGCCAGCCGGCGCCGGTCACGCGTTTATTCTGATTATCGATGGAAATTTGGCCTGTAAGTGGGTGGCAGAAATCGTTCATCTGCTCCTTAATCAATTTCCACCCTCAGTAAAAATCATTTAATGTTCCTCACACACAATCATCGGCATCATTAAAGGAAAATCTGATGGCTAACGTCATTAACGGAGCGTGAAAGGAAAAACGGTGAAATTCAGTGTGGAAATCCTCACTCAGGTGCGTCTGTAATCCTCCATTTCATGTCTACACATACTGAACACCAGCATAAATACATTACAATAACTAATATGATGCTCTTTGTCGGGTGACTCTGAATATTTGTTGTGTATTTATGAGAAGAATGCGACGAGCATTTGATGAATCTGCAATGTGCTGAAATCCTCTTTGGCATCGTCCGTCATGGCTGACAGGATAATAGCAGAGGTTTATAATCCTGTTAACCCTGTGAACGCTTCATGCAGCATCTGCCGTACACTGAGCTGAAACTAGTCATTACTGTCTCAGGGTAAAATCAACAGTTACTAAAGGTGATTCAAGAGCAGCGTTAAAGGACTCCAAACACTACCAGGAAACACTAGCTGCCTCGTCAACTGTCTCTAATGGACTTGAGATTGTTAGGATTCCTCCTGGGACATCAATATCACGTGACCATAAAAGATTCATCTGAAGTTCTCTCTGAAGCAGTACAGTCTGCACGACTTCTTCAATGAGTTTGTTTCAGAGAACTGTAGTTGCATTATTCCATGTCAAATTAACCACATTTTAGAAACTTCTCCACTTGAAATTTTGTTAATAATTTTTCTGAAGAAAGATAAACGCCAAATTATGATAAAAGCCAAAATATTAAATACCATGGATCAATATTTACAGAGTAAACCATTATTTTGTAGAAGGGGGTCAAAATGACAGTTTCGCCTATTAAACTACAGGTAAAAAAAAAACAAAAAAAAAACACTTCAGGATAGGGTCAGCGTCATGATTTTACTTTTACACAGACATAGGTAGAACTATTACTAAAATCAGCTGCCTTCAGCACCACTTGTTGCATTATACCCTAACCTAACAGTGTCTATAACTCCACAAGTATTAAATATATCTTAATATCCTTTAATATCCTGGTTTTTGTCATTATTATGTCATTATCGTTTCACTTCTACTCTCCATTACCATGTACTGTGGGAATGTTCCGGAACAGACCAGATATCTTTTCATTTTTCTTTGGTGAATATGTTGAATATGTTAAAATTGTTAGATTAAACAACAAAAAACCTGAGCTCCTGCACTAAAATCATATCATGAAAATACTGAAGTACTGTAGCTTATTATCTGAATGCACTAAATCTGTTTACTGTAGAATGCGTCTTTTTTGTCTTGTCTTCGTTAACGTTGAAAAACGTAAGTGTTAATGAACATTTTCATCAGTAATTTTGTTGACAAGATTAACACTGAATGTCCCAAAGTACTGAATAATAGTTAGTATCAGAGTACCGTACTGTCCTGCAAAAGACAAAAAGCAGTAACTACACATTTTGTTAAAATTGATCCATTAGTGAGATGGTGTCTGTATGACTTTGATCTGTCCTGTTATAGACGGGTTTGACTCAACTATGATCAGATTAAGAGGACATCTGATAATCCCAATCTGTCTGGACAATTAAAAAGCTTTACAGCCATTTTTCTCAGTTTCAGTGTCGGTGTAGTTACTGCGTTTTGGCTTTGTAGGGCAGTTCTGCTGTTACATCACAGAACTGTAGTTGTTAACATGTCCTCTCTGGACAGGAACAACATTTTCTGTGTTCTTTAACTCAATTTGCATTGATTTGCTGGAGGGAAAATTCATTTAGTTTAATGTATTCCCTTTACAGAGCAAAGATTTTCTTGTCTTACAAACTTTAATGAAAGTATGAGAGCTTTTGTGGTGGAGCTGAATGTGCTCAGCAGAAATATAAAGAATATATTAACTTCACAAAGCTGCACCACACACACACAGAACAGTGTAATGTACAGAACACTTCTGTTAGCCCTCGCGGTGTTTCTACCCAAGATGTTTTGTTCTAAAATTAGGATGTGTGTGTGTGTGTGACAGACTTGAACATGAAGTGTGTTCATGATACATGCATCACATCTCTCTAAAAGAACATGCAGAAGTCTCAATAGAATCGAGACATTGAATAACTAAGTTGTTATAATAAATATTGGATCATACTGTATATGTAAGGGATAATGTGCTTGTATGCATGATTCCATAACATGTAGGGTTAAATAACTTATAATGTTGTTATGATAATGCGAGTGGCGGATGCCGTGTGGGTTGAATTGGACTCGTGTTTGGCACCGCTGATGAAGAGCGTGACTCGGCTCGAACAGTAGGTAGGGATTAGGGGTGTAACGGTATGAAATGTTCACGGTATGATAACCGTCACAAAAAATACTGCAGTATTACGGTATCACGGTATTTAGGTGCCTTGCTAAAATTATTAGAAGTTTAATATTTATATATGATATACTGTATTTTCCAGAAATAATGTCGCACCTGGTTCAAATCACGTTGTTCAGAGAAAAAAAAACACAGATAAGTCGCATCTCTGTATAAGTCGCTCTGACAGAGATTGTTTAGGGAAGGCACTACGACCAGGAGCAGCCGAGTCACGACTTCCCTTTATCCGCTCAAAAGTCAGACGCGCTTTGTTATGAAGATTAAATTACCTCAGGAAATACAGATTTCTATGCTTTGTAACTCTATGCTGGATACAAATAAACAGCTTCTAGTCTGACTAAAACAGTATGCCTGTTATATTCATTCATTAGCGTTAGAGACTGTCTATCTGTGGATATTTCTCATATTTGAACCTTTGCTGTGCATTAATTATCCAGTTCACTGACTGAATGTTTTTACTACGAGTGTTAAGAAACATAGAATTTGTTAGAAAAATAATGTTATGATGGACAGAATATTTAAACTGGTTGCATAAAGTAATCTGAAAAGGCAAAATATTCCAAACTGGCCACTTTAAAACACTTCTACCATCTCTCTGACTGATGTTTTCATCTGTTTGAGGGTACGCATATATGTGCTCAGGTGTGTGTGTGCGTTTGAACAGCCGTGCACTTCATGAGTGTGGCTTTTCAAATAAAGTGAGCTTGAGTGAAACAGGATGATGTCACAAGTTACAGATTTATTTGATCAAGTTTATATGATGCTGTGTAAATGTAGCTCATTCTCTCTTAATTTAACTGATATTTAAAATGGAAACTTTCATTCCTTTATTTGGATTTTAGAGAGAAAAAAAATCAAGCAATACTGTGAATTATAAATGTCAACGGTTTGATAACTGTCTCTTTTTAAAACTGTGGTATATTGTGACACCGTTACATCACTAGTAGGGATATTTGACCTCTGTGTAGGTGGCTCACACTAAACAGTCTCACAGCACAAGCATAATAAAAAACACAAATAACCAAGAGAGGGATCACTTCATCACTTCTGGGAAAATAAGACTTTAACTAGGAAACGTAAAAACTAACAGAATGTGCATTTGGCATTTTCCCAGAGTGCTTCCATAAACTCCATTGAGTGCTTTTACGCTCATTTACATGGACACACACACACACACACACACACACATATACTGTACAGAGGTGTGCATGTCTCAATCATGAGCACAACCTTCTTACCATCAATATATCTTCAAAAACCAGCTGCTGTTTGCATCTTTCACATAAAACACTGCTTTTTCTCCATTGTCAGCGTCTCTGTTACTGGGACAGATTTAAAGTAACAATTTTGGTTCAAATTTTCAGCCAAGATTTTCATCTTTTCTCCTTTTGGCCAAAAGCCAAAAATGTTATGCTGCCGAATGACCTTTCCTGTACGTGTGAGCAGGGCTGAAACTGGGGCAACCCACTTCCTGACCCAAATCTTCAAAGACGGTCCCTGTTAAATAGAGCTGCAGAATCTGTGTGTTGAGAAATTCACGTGGGAGATTACGAGATCACTGCTAATGAGACACTAACAGTAAATCAACACCAGAACACATTCAGCTCCATCAGCATTACTGAGTCAACAGCATGAAGAGAGACATTTTCAAATGAAGACAGAATGAGACTGAATGACACATGCTCACCGTTCACTTTGATTTGAGTCTGTTTGCACCATAATGGAATAATAAAAGACTAATAACAGCAGACATATTCAGAGCACACAATCATTTAAGTGAACAGACAGCAGAGCCCTTTTACCACTAAACAATGCATGCTAATAAAGCTTTATCACACATTATCATTCATCTCTTCATTGCTCATATTCTCACTCTTCAATCTCACATTCAAATAATTTTATTAAATGAAACTTTGCAGGTCCAACCGCCCACAAACCAGCACTTTAATTTTCTTGGCAGATTCTCTTGAAAAGGCCATTTACAGAGTTTTTAAAATCAAATTTAAGAGTTTTAAAGACCTTTTTCAAGACATGAACAAATACAATGAATACCATATCTCCATCCCAAAACAAACCCACACAATCTGAAAATAAATCATGTATCACAGACTCTTAAACGGGCAGGAGCACACCTTCAACATGGCCTTAACATTGATTATCAGTAAAACAGTATGATATATGCACGTTTTAAATACTTAAGACATGTTTCAACATACACTATATTGCCAAAAGTATTCACTCACCCATCCAAATAATTGAATTCAGATGTTCCAATCACTTCCATGGCCACAGGTGTATAAAATGAAGCACATAGGCATGCAGACTGCTTCTACAAACATTTGTGAAAGAATGGGCCGCTCTCAGGAGCTCAGTGAATTCCAGCGTGGTACTTTGATAGGATGCCACCTGTGCAACAAGTCCAGTCGTGAAATTTCCTCGCTACTAAATATTCCACAGTCAACTGTCAGTGGTATTATAACAAAGTGGAAGCGATTGGGAATGACAGCAACTCAGCCACGAAGTGGTGGGCCACGTAAAATGACAGAGCGGGGTCAGCGGATGCTGAGGCGCATAGTGCGCAGAGGTCGCCAACTTTCTGCAGAGTCAATCGCTACAGACCTCCAAAGTTCATGTGGCCTTCAGATTAGCTCAAGAACAGTGCGTAGAGAGCTTCATGGAATGGGTTTCCATGGCCGAGCAGCTGCATCCAAGCCATACATCACCAAGTGCAATGCAAAGCGTCGGATGCAGTGGTGTAAAGCACGCCGCCACTGGACTCTAGAGCAGTGGAGACGTGTTCTCTGGAGTGACGAATCACGCTTCTCCATCTGGCAATCTGATGGATGAGTCTGGGTTTGGCAGTTGCCAGGAGAACGGTACTTGTCTGACTGCATTGTGCCAACTGTGAAGTTTGGTGGAGGGGGATTATGGTGTGGGGTTGTTTTTCAGGAGCTGGGCTTGGACCCTTAGTTCCAGTGAAAGGAACTCTGAATGCTTCAGCATACCAAGAGATTTTGGACAATTCCATGCTCCAAACTTTGTGGGAACAGTTTGGGGATGGCCCCTTCCTGTTCCAACATGACTGCGCACCAGTGCACAAAGCAAGGTCCATAAAGACATGGATGAGCGAGTTTGGTGTGGAAGAACTTGACTGGCCTGCATAGAGTCCTGACCTCAACCCGATAGAGCACCTTTGGGATGAATTAGAGCGAAGACTGCGAGCCAGGCCTTCTCATCCAACATCAGTGTCTGACCTCACAAATGCGCTTCTGGAAGAATGGTCAAAAATTCCCATAAACACACTCCTAAACCTTGTGGAAAGCCTTCCCAGAAGAGTTGAAGCTGTTATAGCTGCAAAGGGTGGGCCGACGTCATATTAAACCCTGTGGATTAAGAATGGGATGTCACTTAAGTTCATATGCGTCTAAAGGCAGATGAGCGAATACTTTTGGCAATATAGTGTATATATCACATTAAAATTGGTTTATGTACCATTATATAAATAAATATAAATTAGAGCTCGACCGATATTGGATTGTGCTGATTCGATAATGAGTTGAAAGAAAGCCAGTTAGTCTGGCAATACATTTTAAAATTGGTAGCCTATATTAAATGTTCATAGTCTTTTCTTCCTGTGATGGGGAGGGCCAGACAGAGGATACAAGAATCCAAATTTAATTAAATTTCAGATGCACTTTATGGGGTGCATAAATAATGTAATCGAAAAGAATTTTGTTTTTACTGAAAAAAAAAAAAAAAATGCTTTTAAATGATTAAACAACATTTTCTTTCATCTTCATTTGACAAAAAAAGGTTTTATTTAAAAAATACAATGAAAACTGAATGAAAATTTACACTTCACTCCAGGGGGCGCTTGGCTACTCAGAAAACCCAATCCTCCATTCATCCGCATTGAACTACCAATTTTATACCTCATTGGAGACAATTTTACTCAATTATTTTATATATATATATATTTATATACACTGATAATTGCAAAGATTCATACCTATGAATGGAAAGAAACTTCAGCAGTCTTTGTAAAAGTCCCAGTAATAATAAATGACTGTGATTGTTGCATCAAAGCCAGTGCTGAAAAAAGTAACAAGTATCAGGTGACAGCGCCGTCTACACGCTTACGGTAACGGTCAGGACCTCTGGACCTTTCCACCATCATTTACTCACCCTCGTTGTTCAAAATCAGTATGACTTTTTTCATCTGTGAAACACAAGACTGAGGGAAGAGAGGATCGTGTCTGTGGCTGTCCAAGCTCCGAAAGCACACATAAAAGCACCATTAAAGTCATCCATAAGCCTTAGATTTCAATTGTTCTGAAGCCATATGAGAGTGTTGTGTAAGGAACAGACTGAAATTTAAGTGCTAATTCACCTAGTCACTCATTTGAAACCTTGTTTACGTGTGCACCTGACATCAATGCTTTGGGCTGTCAAGAGCTGACAGGAGAAACTTTAAGCAAGGCAGAAAAGAAATCGCACACATCGGTTCTTATGTTTATTTTCACTATTTTAGTTGAATGTGTGAAAGTGATCGAGATTAGAGGATGGGTCTGTCTTCCGCGCCCCACAATTTGTGCACTCCTACAATAATCTACAACATATTACAATAGAAACAATTAAAAGTAAACATTGTCATATTTCATCAACACCATATCATCATCATCAGCATTTGATCTTTAGTGATCGCTTGTCATAAATTTCAGATATGTCCTAATGATCGTGAACTGCTCTGTAACAGCTGAAAACACTCTCAAGCCCCCACATGTGTGCAGAAAATACAACAGTGCCATGTTTTTCACTTTGAAGGATGCAGCACATGCATTTATTTAATTAAATCGAATTCTTTTGAAGTTTGATAATCACATTAGGTCATATCACGATTCCCATCTTTCCACCCCCAAATTTAAGACCTCTTTAAATAAAAATGAAGACTTTTGTTGTATCATTTAAGATATTTAGGAGTTTTTATGACCTTAACTTTTGGAAAACTGAATTTAAGACATTTTAAGGCTTTTTAAGGATCCGCGGGAAACCCTGATTTAGAAAGAAGTGCAGTTTGAGCTGTGATGCTATCAAATCAAAAGCTCAGCAAAACCACAATCTACAAACTGTGAAAAACAATCATATATCAAAAGGACAATCAGCATACAGTATCAACACACAGACCAATCAGCTTAGAGAGTCAGCACCAATCACAGAGCAGCAGATTCAAAACTCAGTGATTCCCAACAGGAAGTATGGGAAAAGAACTGGATTTTGCTTAGTTTAACCTATAAAACAAAAAGTATGACTTCAGAAAAAATATTAGGTAATTTGAACACTCTTATCTCATTTCTTGAAATCCCAAGATTGATCTTTGAATAAGCGAAGTTCAGCAGCGGGATCCTTTGTGTGTTGAGAGTAAAAGTTTGTTTTGACTCGTTCCGTGTGTCCAAACACGAGATCCACACAATCCATTTAGTCATTGAATAAAGTCTCTTTTAATATCCTTTCTGTTCTTTACAGTCAAAAAAAGAAGCATTTAATTCTAATAAAGTAACTGTGTGACTCCAGTCTCGTTAATATATACTCAACTCAAACAAAACGCAGAACTGCTGCTATTCTTAAAGAGACAGTACCACTGTTCTACACATTAATGTAAATACTAATAGTACAAATTATGCAAGTAAACTATAAACATGTAACAAACATATATATATTGTCTACCAAAATAACCAAAACAATGAACAAATAATGATAAAAAATAATTTGTAACATTAATATTTCACAATGTACCAAGTTAAAAGGTCTCGTGTATAATTAACAGCATTAGTCCAATTACTGGATCCATACTGACTCATATGACCCGTTTTGTTCTTGTTGATGAATAAATGCAAGAACTGGCAAAATATTCCAGTATTAATGATAATGTGAAATCATATTTAGTCTTTGGCACACATCTTTGGCTTTGAGTTTCAGAAACATTTCAATACATGAAGAATGTTCAATTACAAAACTGAGAGTGAACTTTGACCCCTACAACATGTGCACCCTCATGTCACCACTGACCTACACGACGATGACTGTTTCCTCTCTCACTCACCTCCTGTCTCTCTCTCACTGCCTGTCTGTCTCTATATTTAAAAGGGATTCATGTTCAGATTCGCTGTCAGTATGAGCACTCTGTGTGTGTGTGTGAGTCTGCACAGATGTTTGTCTCGTCTCTGCTCCATAAGGCATCTCTGGATCAATGCTAAAACTGTTTAATGAAGTTCATGCGAGCCGTTTCAATTCATACATGTCACAAATACTTTTAGCAACTATGTCAGCTGATAGTCTAATGCAGCGCTACTCAATACACGGCCCTCAAGCCATCTTTTTTCAGCCTATGTTACAGACAGTATATGGCCGATACCACTTTTAACAAAAACCTATAGGCCGATACCAATATTTTGCCACTTACGTTATTTTGTCATCAGATCACTATTTTACTTTGAAATTATGCTTTAAAAATGTACAAAAGCTTTTTTTTTTTATTGTTCTAACAATAAATAATTAACATGGATTGGATCTGTTGAACACATGACACAAAAATATTAAAGAGAGCAACAATAAAAGATAAACAGAAGATAAAAAGATACAAAAAAAGAAGTAAATATGATAACACGATTGATAAGAAAATAGCATATTTTGTACTTCTAAAACATTTTGGCATTTCTGTTTTAGCAGTAAAAAATACAAAACAAAACA
This sequence comes from Myxocyprinus asiaticus, assembly GCF_019703515.2. NCBI lineage: Eukaryota > Metazoa > Chordata > Actinopteri > Cypriniformes > Catostomidae > Myxocyprinus > Myxocyprinus asiaticus. Next base: position 268,846 of record NC_059382.1, on the reverse strand, counting down.
AACTCCCATTTTACATGTATGTCCAGTCCTGTATATAATAGCACAACAGAAATTCATATTATGCATATGTTGGGCAATTCCACAGAAATATGATCCACAACATGGAAAAATTTTATTTTTAAAGAAAGGAGCAAAACAGCCTTATAAATTCTGAATTATAGTAGTATATAATGGATTACACCGTCCAGACTGACTGGAGTGCTAAATGCAGACCTGATGCAGACTATATTTTCAAACGCAGCCTTTTAAGGTTTAGCAATCATGCAAGAACATATTGCCATTTCAATCTCAACCCAATCAATCGTGCAGCATTAATGGATTTCATACCTATGTCTCAGAAGTGTTTTGGGTATTTTCCCTCGTCATGTTGTCTATAGGTGTGGCTCTCAAGGCTTCAGGGATCCTGTTTTGCCCCCCCACCCCCGAGCATTCTGAAGTTCAGTAACCCCGGTGAGTTTTTTAGTTTTCAACATGGACATGAACCTTCAAGAAGTTCACAGAGTGACAGCTGAAGGTGTCGCAGGCCACAAACACACTGCTGCACAGATTTGGGAGCAACAACTACATTCAAATGCAGGAGTGTGACCACCTAGCAATGCCCTAGCATCCAACCAGAACATCCTAGCAACTGCAAAACAATGCAGACATTGAACACACTAGCAACTGCCTAGCAACACTCTAGCATGGTGGCACTGAGTTTAACACCACTCACATTTTCTGCAGGATATTGTCAGTTTTCGGCCCATTCTCTCACCTGTCCTTCACCTCATGTTCTCACAGTAGATCTCATGTGCAGCTCATCAGCGCTCGCAGTGAGACATCACTCTCGTGTGTGTCAGTCTGTCCTGCTTCATTACAATAAAAGCGGATTACAGTGTAATGAGTATCTCCTACGCTTCTATTACACACTCCACACGAGTCATGGCACACACACACACACACACACACACACACACACACACACACACACCAGGAACAGCATCAGACATTCATGCATGAAGCTCCTGATTTATTTAATATGGATCAATGTTTCAGCAGACACCACACACTCAGAAGACGCCTGTCAGAACAGCGCGCACCACACACATGATGTCATATTTAATTAACACTTGTGACATCACACTCATGTGCTTCTCTTCTAGGATCAGTGTGATTGTGTAATCATTCTGCACTGGAGCTCAATGTTCTTGTGTGTGTTTATCCAGTAGCTTTGTGTTTAATGCATTTGAAAACTAAATGCATGTCTTTACATTCACATTGAACACAGAGATACCGTGTTTTAAGACCATTAAACTGTTTGCATTATTAATTTCATGACAATTAGACACAATTAAACTAGAGATGTGCACAGTACCTGTTTGTAATATATGGACAACCATGAGAGTTTGCGAACAGTTATTCGTTGGGAGTCAGGACTCTGGAATAAAGATCATTTATTGCAATGGATGTGTGTCAAACACTACTCAAATAGCAGGGAATAAAGTGCAACAGTGAGCTATGAGTTTAAAAAGCACTATACAAAGATCTTCAAATGATAAAATCACTCACATTAAAGTCAAACAAAAATAATCAAACTGTCACTTCCTGCAACGTAGTATTCTACATAATAAATGACTTTATTTAAGTGCTGAACCTGATACGTGCTCTGACCAGGCAGGTTCATATTTCCATGTGCATTGAGTTTGAGGCGTAGCATTCAACTTTTTGATTTATTGTACACAAGTACGCACACCAAAGCAAAAGGGAAAAAACATTATCTCACCATTTATCAAGCGTTGCAACACTGCCGTGTGAAGAACAATCTGGAATCATGTGTAACAGTCGCATCAAGTCATCTTTGACACCTGAACTTTGTCAGAATGTCCAAAAGTTAGATGCAGCGCAATGAATGAAACAGAATGTGTCTCGAGATTTGTTTATAAAAAGTTATTTTTTATCTTGACACTTTAGTGTCTAAAACATGTGACGGGCCAGCACAAAATGCTGAAAAAGACAGAGATGCGGGCAGCTGTCAAAGTCATCCATCCAACACGTGTTTACATAGAAACAGGTGGTCTGCTACGTTCCACTGGACTCGGATCAGGTTGCAAACCTTTTCTGCATGTGTAGAATAACCGCAGTAATTTTGGTATATGAACAGAGGCACGTCGAACGGTTAACCGAGTGATGACTAGGCATGTGACAGTATTTGGTTATATTTTAGATTTTTCTGATCGCACAGTAGTTTTTCCATCAAAGACTCAAGATTCACAACACTGCGTGTATTTGGCATGAATGACACATGCATACTCTGATCAAACATGTTCACTCATCTGCGGGACAATCTTCCCGTGCAATTCAGTGAGATAAAGGTAAGTTGTGACAGTTCTGCTTGTTTTTCCAAACTGTTTTTGAAAACTGAGAGACAACACTATAAGAGACAATTAGCTAGTGACAATTAAGATGACAAAGTGAACTGTTGTTGCCCTTTCCAGATAATGTGTAGCTTTCAAAGAAGAGTAGTTCGCTAAAACTACGCTAGTTACACAGTAACATTTGCGTCTTGTTGTAACAACTAAAATACAGTTGGAATCAGATAAAACTCAACTCAACTTTATTTATAAAGCACATTCAAAACCACAAGAGTAGCACAAGTGTGTACAGAGATATACATTTACAACATTACAAGGAAAAAAGACAGAGATTAAAAGAATTACCACAATAATTACCATTAACAATATTAAAATACTTATTCAAAAGCCAATGTGAAAATAAGTCTAAAAGTCCTGTAATTAATAATGGCAATGTGGCACAATAATGATTTCAATATTAAAGGGGACCTATTATGCAAAATTCACTTTTACATGGTGTTTGAACATAAATGTGAGTCGGCAGTGTGTGTACACAACCACCCTACAATGTTAAAAGTCCACCCACTCCTCTTTCTTATATTTCTATTAATCTAAAACAGTGTCTCAAAATGACTGGTTTTGGTATCCGCTCTAAAGTGATGTCACTTTAGAGCAGGCCACGCCCACCACTGGTGACGGACTCCACCCTATTATCATAGATCCTCCCCTGAGTGATCGACACACAGTCCGCCATTTTTTTCCGCGCTGGAGCAGCTACGGTGAGAAGAATAATGTCTCAGCTTCATAAATGTCATACGTGTTCTGTTGTTGGCAGTAAAAGTGAACATAAGAGTCTTCATGTACTCCGGCATCAGAGCCACTGAAGACGCAGTGGACAAGTTTTGTTTTTGAAGAAAATGTTCCCTAAAACATACCAAAATTCGAGTATGTTTGTGCAAATCATTTTACACCGGACTGCTTTGTGAATGAGGGTCAATATAAAGCAGGATTTTCAGAAAATTTGATTCTCAAGCACGGATCAGTACCAACTGTTTGTGTTCCAGCTTTATATCCTGAAGATGTAAGTATCACACTTTATATTTTGTGAATGTTTGCAAATCGCCTTTCCGAATGTGTTTGTTAGCTGATTCCACGGCTAATGCAGCTAAAGTTACCATTGTCTCTGGTTGTATTCACGGAGAACAGAGCTATGTCGTTATAGCTTGTTTGCACATGACGTCACGTCACTGCGTTGCTGTAGTGTGAAATGCAGATGGAGGGCAGGAAGTGATTTTCTACATAAGAAGCACTCTCACAAACTCAAAATGCCTATGTGTTTGGTCATTTACGGTTGCTCATACATATATGGCTGAACTCCGGTATGTACGGTGTCAGTCATATTGGTTCTGATTTGTTGTTGCTATAGTATCCGAAGCATGAGCTGTAAAGGCACAGCCCTCTTCCAGAAAGGGGGCGGGGAGCAGCAGCTCATTTGCATTTAAAGAGACACACACGAAAACAGCGTGTTTTTGATTCCACCCAAAAAGAGGCATTTACAACATGGTATAATAAATGATCCATGGGGTATTTTGAGCTGAAACTTCACAGACACATTCTGGGGACACCTGAGACTTACTGTATATTACATCTTGTAAAAAGGGGCATAATAGGTCTCCTTTAAGTTCAAGTTGGAATGCCACGCAATCATACGTTGCCAGACAGCGTGTGTGTGTGTGAACTTTTGTTTATTACATTTGTTGATATCACCTAGCTATATTAGCAACTGGCTTGCTATCCAGAAAAAAACATGCATACTATTGTTGTAACCTAGTTGCTGGCTTGATTAAATTAGTCTAGCCTTACTTTAACATTAGCCACAACAAGACAAGCTGTAGGTCTGTACTGATCTGTAATGATCAGCGGCCCAATTGCATAATGACTATTTAAATATTAAGACATCAAATAAATGTTATATTTGACTCTGTATCTATGGTATTACATTTTTGTTCAATTTGTTTTTTAAACGTTCAGGGTTCTTTTCAAAGTTCTTTGTTATTGGTTAATTTAAAAGGTCAGTTTGGTATTGAAAAAAGCAATTAAACTCATTATTAAGAGAACAACAATAAAGTTTGTTTATCTTTCAGTCTGTTTTTGTCATGTAATTCAAAACCATGATAAAAGCTTCAGCAATTATAGTGACGTGAAAACTTGATAATGTCACATGCCTCGAGACGAATATCCGTGCACATCCCTAATTTAAACCACAAATTCTCATTACTGTAATGCAAAAAATCTAATTCTCATTACTGAAAAAATGATGATGTATTATTTACATTTTACAGTATTTACACATCATGGTTACGTATGTGTGTACGTGTATAACTTCATACCAATGCTGTGTACTTTTCTTTTGTATTCTGCTCTCTCTCTTTTTTCTTTTTCTGGTTTTGTGTCGTGATTGGACGGCTGCACTGTTAAACCTCTGACATCATCAGTTCCGCGACGGGGAGAGGAGGAGCGCTGACACATAACTGGACTGCCGGCGGCATTAAAAAGAGACACAACAGAGAGACAATGGCGAGGCAGCATGTGGCGGCAGTGTTTGTTAGACATAAAACATCTTCGTTAACGGAGCGTTTTGTTTTACTCTGAACATGTGTTGAGACCAGATCAGACTTCGATTATCACTCAGGTGATGTGTTCTGTGTCTACACAAAGCTACTCATTTATGAATGACTGTATGTACATACTTTGTTAATCTATCTCATCTCTCATTACAGCTTTGTTTTGTATGCTGTAACTCGGCTAAATACTGGGTAACCATATTTAAGGGAGAAACGAATAGTTAGAATGTCACATGACATACGTGGAACTCATGTCGTTTTTGAAGTGTTGTATTAGATACACTAGTTAGGAAGTGTGTGCCGCTCTTTGTATTTTTGTTTGGTTAGTAAGTGTAGTTTATTTATGACATCTTGCACATTGAAGATGTTTTGTTTTTGTTTATTTCTTTGTAGGCAGTGTAGCACAAGAACACTCATTGTTTTATTTTTATTGTTTGGCACCGCTTCGTTTCTGTTTTTCTCCTTCCCTGTGTAAATAGCAATACTGAGCATTGTAAATATTCGTATCTATGTAATCACTTTTCTTGTTGTAGTTTTTGTAATTAAAGCGGTTGGTGGTGTTCGGTATAGTGGCGTTTGAGTGGTTTCTTACCTGCTATACAGTATTAGGTTTCACTCAAAGGAATTCAAATAATCACTTTATCTCAAAGTGTTACTAACGCACTCCCCGTGTCATAACAGTCATCATGTTTGCTGTCTGATCACTGACACACATCTCAGCTGTTTATTTTTTTGAACCAAAAGAACTCTTTAAAATCCTCTCTGTGCTCACAGCAGGTGCACACAGAATCACTGATCTGTGTGTGTGTGTGTGTGTGTGTGTGTGTGCATGAGAAAGGAGAAAGATTCAAAATCAGGTCACTCAATGGCTTGTTCCTCCAGCACTGCAGTATATACTCAACTATGTATATTCAAGAGTCGTAATATTCTGTACTGCCTGTTTCAACTCTATTCCTAACCCTAATCTATCCGTCCGTCCGTCCGCCTGACACGAGTTCTGCTTACACCAGATGCTCTGAAAATCACCGTCAGCTCTTTCTTCCTCTCACAGTCACACTCTTCCTCACGTGTGGAATTACGATGTGGCTGAGTAAAGCGGCTATATGGCACAATTAAAACTCAAATGAGTAACTCACCAGAGATTCACTCACTTACTCATCTTTAATACAACAACCAGCAGGACAGATACTTCTGGAACATCTCAATATCAACCTCAATTATCAACATTAACCAACTTGCCGCCATAATCATATGCTAGATTTAATTTTGTAATATGGCGTTGATGTTGATACTATAGAACTTCTTCCACAGAGTGATGACATCTCAGATCATTACCTCGTCTCTTGTATGCTGTGATCAGCTAATGTTACTCAATCTACACCACGCTATCATTCAGGTAGAACTATTCTTTCAACCACTAAAGATAGCTTCACTAATAATCTTCCAGATTTATCTCATATACTCAGTAAGCCACAAAGTCTAGAAGAACTTGATGTAATAACAGAAAATATAAATACAGTCTTCTCTAGCACTCTTGATAGTGTCGCCCCACTTCAATGAAAGAAAAAAGCCCCGCACCATGGTGCAATGATCACACTCATTCTCTCAAGAGAGCAGCTTGGAAAATGGAGCGTAAGTGGAAGAATACAAAATTAAAGGTATTTCGCGGTGCATGGAAGGATAGTGTCTGTAGCTACAGACAGGCACTAAAAGCTGCCAGGTCAGCATATTTTAGCAAACTCATAGAAAATAACCACAACAATCCTAGGTGTTTATTCAGTATTGTGGCTAAATTGATGAGGAATAAAGCCTCGAACTGAACCAGATATTCCGTCACAGTACAATAATAATGACTTCATGAATTTCTTTACTGATAAAATTGAAATAATCAGAAATAAAATTGGAATTATGCAATCGTCTGTCACAGCACCTCAGAAAACAGTGTCTCATAATTTTCCTCATGAGCAACCTCAATCCTTCACTGTCATAGGTCATGAAGAGCTAACAAAACTTATAGAAACATCAAAAGCCACAACATGTGTGTTAGATCCAATACCAACTAAGCTCTTAAAAGATCTCAGAACCACTCCTTAATATAATTAACTCCTCGCTATCATTAGGACATGTCCCATGAAACTTTAAAATGGCAGTTATCAAACCGCTTATTAAGAAGACACAACTTGATCCTGGAGAACTGGATAATTACAGACCGATTTCAAATCTCCCGTTTATGTTGAAAATACTAGAAAAGGTAGTGTCCTCCCAATTATGTTCATTTCTACAGAGAAATAGTATATATTAACAATTTCAGTCAGGATTTAGACCCCATCACAGTACAGAGACTGCACTTATCAGAGTTACTAATGACTTGCTCTTATCATCTGATCGCGGCTGCATTTCTCTTCTAGTGCTTTTAGATCTTAGTGCTGCATTCGACACCATAGATCACGACATTCTCTTGAATAGGATTGCGAATTATGTTGGCATTTGTGGACTTTTTTAGGTCCTATTTAGCAGACAGCTACCACTTTGTATGTGTAAATGAGGAATTGTCAAATCAAACAAATGTATGGAGTGCCACAGGCATCGGTTTTAGGGCCTCTGCTTTTCTCCTTATATGTGCTTCCCCTGGGAGTTATTATCAGGAATCATGGAATAAGTTTCCACTGTTATGCTGACTTTATATTTTTTCTAAACCCGATGACATTTCACAATTCTCCAAATTAGCAGAGTGTATCAATGAAATCAAAGATTGGATGGCCAGACGTTTCTACTCAATTCTGACAAAACCGAGGTACTAATTATTGGACCAAAAACCTCTTAAAGTAAGATGCTAAAATATAATTTGACTCTCGATGGATGTACTGTTACATCGTCTTCTGCAGTGAAGACCTTGGGTGTTATATTTGATACCAATCTGTCCTTTGAAAATCAAATTTCCAATGTTTGTAGAACAGCATTCTTCCACCTCAGAAATATTGCTAAGTTACGACACATGCTCTCTGTTGCTGATGCCGAAAAACTAATTCATGCGTTCATGACCTCAAGACTAGATTATTGTAATGCATTACTGGGAGGATGTGCAGCAAGATCAATAAATAAACTTCAATTGGTTCAAAATGCAGCTGACAGAGTGCTGACGAGAACCAAGAAATATGATCATATTAGCCCAATTTTACCATCGTTACATTGGCTACCTGTTAAATTTCATATTCATCTTAAAATTCTGTTCACTACATACAAAGCTTTGAATGGTCTAGCTCCACAGTACTTAAGTGACCTTCTGACATGCTATATTCCATCACGTTCATTACGATCCTTAATAGTTCCTAGAATATCAAAATCCACAAAGGAGGTAGATCCTTTTCCTATTTGGCTCCTAAACTATGGAAGAGTCTCCCTAACACTGTTCGGGACTCAGACACACTCACTCAGTTTAAGTCTAGACTAAAGACTCATCTATTTAACCAAACATACACCTAATTTATCCATCAACTCACAATTAGGCTGCTTTAGTTAGGTCTCCCAGAACCAGAAACATTTATCATGATCTATAATTCTGCAATAAACTGAATGGCATCTATGCTAATATTATTCTATTTGTTTCCCTGTCTCAACCTCAGGATTCATATCCGAAGGTTACCAGAACCAGACAGATCCAGCTCTGTTCCTGCTTGGTGTCAGACTCCACTGCTATGTGTCTCTGAGTGATGATGACTAAATGCAGCCGGTGCCAGCCAGACATCACTTCAGTCTCTTACGATGGACTTCAGAGGATGAACTGATGCCAACTCCAACTGTAAGACATCGGATACTTCATATGCCACTGCCTGAACCTTGGACTTAGGATAGACCTCACCGAAATGACCTGCCGGTTGAACTGCGATGCACCTAACTGATCGCTACCTGCATCACCTCGGTCTAATGATGGACTACACTCTTATAATGGAATACATAGACTATCAATTAATTGCCAATAAAAGCCTTCATCAGCCAACAAACAAAGGACAATGTATCTATGTGAACTTCTGCAGTTAATCCAGGATAAACTTCAAAGACATTAGTCATTAATCTTACAGTTCATACAAAATCTTACTTAGTTTACTAATTTAAACCATGACCTGCACTGCACATAAATAAGTAATATTGTCATTATATTCATGATGTTAGTCAGAGGGGAACTGACCCCCACAGTGAGTCTGGTTTCTCTCAAGGTTATTTTTCTCCATTAATCAACATCTTATGGAGTTTTGTGTTCCTTGCCACAGTCGCCTTCAGCTTGCTCACTGGGGTTATAAATACAATTATTATTTAACTATTTAATTAATTATTTTCATACACAATTTACAGTCATATTTAATCAAACTACACAATGATGGCTCTAAGACTTTATAGATATTACAGTTTCATTTTTTTCTCTTTTTTTTAATTAATGCATGATCTTCTGTAAAGCTGCTTTGAAATGATGTGTGATGTGAAAAGCGCTATACAAATAAAACATACACTAAGCTTACACTTTGGACCTGAAGTGGGAGACCCACATTGACTCCATTGTGTAAAAGGCCCAGCAGAGTTTGTACTTCCTTCACCAGCTGAGGAAGTTCAACCTGCCACAGGTGCTGCTGATACAGTTTTACTCAGCAGTCATTGAGTCTGTCCTCTGCACTTCAATAACTGTCTGGTTTGGTTCAGCTATGAAATCAGACATCAGAAGACTACAAAGGACAGTTCGGACTGCTGAGTGGATTATTGGTTGCCCCCTGCCCTCCCTTCAAGAACTATACACTTCCAGAGTGAGGAAAAAGGCTGGAAAAATCACTCTGGACCCCACTCACCCTGCCCATTACCTTTTTGAACTGTTGCCTTCTGGCCGACGCTTCAGAGCTCTGAGCACCAGAACCGTCAGGCACAGGAACAGTTTTTCCCCTCCGGCTATCCATCTCATCAACAGTTAAATTGCCCTATTGAGCAATAATTAATGTGCAATACACAGTTTAGTCTTTTTTTATATTTATCCAACATACCATACCTGTTCTGCCATTACATTCCCTTGTACTGTACATAACAGATTTGTGTTTGTACATACGTGTGTGTATATATATTTTGTCTTATTGTGTATTTCTATACATATATATATATATATATATATATATATATATATATATATATATATATTCTATTCGCTTTTTATTTTCATTCAAAAAAAATGTCTTGTTGTTGTTTTGTTTGTGCACTGGAAGCTTCTGTCATCATGGCAAAGTCCTTGTATGTGTGTAAGCATACTTGGCAATAAATCTCATCCTGATTCTGATATACAGTTAATATCTAATATTATCCTGTAAAGCTGCTTTGAAATGATGTGTGTTGTGAAAAGCACTATACAAATAACAATGACTTGACATTATAATTTCAGATTTAATCTATTCAAACCATTAAAACTTCAACAGCTAAATCAATGCAATCATATTCCTGTAGCTCAATCAGTTTAATGCTTGCAACAAGGTCATGGGTTTGATTCCACACTGATCAAATATATCGCTGAATACACTGAAAGTAACTTTGATAGAAGCGTGTGACAAATGATTAAATATAAATGTATCATCATTCAAGGGAAGTGTGTTTTTATGTTTAGTCATAGCTCAAACTGTCAGAACACTGTGCTAAACACTATACCATGAGTCTAACATTCAAAGAAAGTTTTAATCTGCTTTTGGAGAAACAGTTTTCCAGCAGGCAGATTCCCCATTAAGAGTCGAGATTCTTTATTCATCAAGGAACACTGCCAAAATCCTGAGCTTATAAGAGACTTGCACTGCTGCACTGACTGTGAGGAACACATGAATGTTTCAGTGCAGTATGAGCTCTAACCGCACTGGAAAACAGTAAGAACTACAGTAAACACTCCATTAACTCCTGTATTGTACAAACTGGACATCACTTTAACCTTCACAATAGGGCTGGACGATATGGCAAAAAATAAAATCTTGATTTTTATCAAAGCTATGGACGATACACGATTTGGCTTTTCATCTTTTAAATGTACTCCAACATGATTCAAATTGCATGTTCTTTATTAGAACGCAAGGCAACCTGGTTAGAGAAATCCAAGTTCTTTTCATTACAGGAAACAAAGGTGTGCAAGAAAAATGTACAAACGCACCACAGGGGGAAGTTATCAACAGAGTGTAGATGTAAAATTAATTAAAATCTAATAAACCCAGATGTTCAGAAATAATAGAATAAAATAAGAAAACTGCTAATCACTTCTTAGCCAGTGTAGGTATTAATTTAATCTAAACCAAGTCAATCTAGGAAGTTATCTAGAAATCAATATCTAGAAATGATCAAGTTTATCTAGAAAGTACTCATTGTATATCAAACAATTTGTGTGTACATTCATAAACCCCTGCAGATAGAGATGCGCCCTCTAGTGGTTCACACTGAGCAGTGCAGCAATATGAAATAATTTATCATTACAATTCAACTAGTAAAGTCTGTCAAAATGATCACTTTCCAAATGTTGGCTATAGATGCAGTACACTTGAAACACATCACAGAATAAAGCAATAATTAGTGATCTGTCTGAATCATCATGGCAAAAGGAGCGGCGGATGATTGATTCTCCCATATATAGCCTCTCCATGAAGTGAAGCGCCCGTAACTGTCATGTAACTAACTCTTTTATATGGGTAAAAAGAAAAGAAAGAAGACCGTTCATCAACACATGCATGCTGATCAGATCGGGAGCGGCATTAAGACAAGCACTGTGAATTAGTAATTAAATAACTATATCATTTTTATGTGCTGCACGTGTCAAAGTGACTGTGATGATCATCACACGCTCATGTAGCAGATGACAGAGAGTTCAATTCTCTCTACAGCGCGCAGCACATGCAGACTATATATTTATTTCATTTCAGTTAGGACAACTCTCTGAGTAGTAAATATTAATGTAAATGGCATTGAAGTAGGTTTGGTAACGCATGCATCTGCTGCTGATAATTGCCTGATTGGTAGAGAACTGAACCTATCGGCATAACTGAACTTAATAAGACATTAAATCACAGCCTTCTGCGGTTTGATTAGCACAGAAGGCCATAGAGGAAAAATGCATTTCCAGAGGTGAGAAGCTGTCAAAACATACAAAAAGCACTTCATATAGTTTGCTGGCAAAATAAAAGCTCAATGTAACTAGATGCGTGAAAGTGAATAAATGATAACTACTGTGTGATAAAATGTTAAATGTTCATCAATGCTTGCATTAATACCATGATGCTCTGCCGTACAGCACTGTATCTGATATAAATAAATAACTCCAATGTTGTGCTGTAAGGATCTATACTGAAGCACTTCATTTGATGATAAATTATGCAACTGAAGGTTGAAAAGTAAGTTGTTTTCTTTAGAATACATTTATATGAATTCATTTGATTAGATAGTATTTTGATGATAACATTTTATAAACTTTAAAACACAGAATTCAGAAAAAATAAAACACACAGAGTAAATGAAAAAATGAAAAAGGCCCTAATGTGAAGTCATTTTTCACAGGAGAAAGACACTGCTGGTTTTTGATCACAACAACACAGTATTCCTTACAGTTCACCAGCGCTGATTTTAACACATGAAGACTTTAATATTAATATACTTACATTATTTTCTATCCTATTTTGTGTAAAAAAGAGTCAAGAAATAAGCTAGATTTGTGTTGATCAGATTGTCACGCTGGAAATGGAAGGATACCGTCTCACGCTCTTATATACTGTACAATATACACACAGCAGACAAGTCAAATGTATTTGTATAGCACTTTTCACAACAGACATTGTTTCAAAGCAGCCGTACATGAAATTATGCTAAAACAGAAAATGAATACAATGCCAATATTAGTTATTTATGTTTAGAACTATTAATGGTTAAAATGAGTAATCTAAGTAAGTGCTGTGGGTCAGTGATTAAATAAAAATGATTTTATATGAACTAGAAGTTTTAGTGTTAAAGTCCTTGAAGTCATCTTGAATTATGACAAAGCATGAGTGGAATTGTAGTTTGCTATTTTGAACTCTAATGTGGACGTGTAGAACGTGACTGGACTGTTTGTTGGTTAAATGTTAACAGACAGATCGGATATGAAGAGGGTTGTTTTTGGCTCGTGCTGGAAGCTTCTGGTAGATTGTTGTGCAGTCTAGAGATCAGATTAGTCTGTTTCAATACAGATTACAGCTCTATGTCCCTTTAGTTTACCAAAACACATCAGCAGAAACAAATCCAGCCCAAAACCAGCTAACACATCTGTGTTCTGTTTAGCTCATGTGGAGGATGTTCTCAGTTCACTGAGAAACACTTGTGCTATTTATTTACACATGTTGTTCAGTGCTTTAGCACCCAATTCACTAAAGGTATTATGCAAATCAGGCAACAGCTCAAACGTGCCCATAAAATGAGTGCTAAATGTAATTTTCATGGTGGAGTTCCCCATCTGACGGGTCAGTTGAGAAGGATGTAGGGAAGACATGATCCCTCATCCACACACCTTTATCAACTCTTCAACATGATGAAAGTGTGCTCTATTATGCCACTGGATATATGACTGATGAACATTTGATCATTTACTGCTGCCATGATCAATAGAAACTGGAAACAGACATCTCTCTAACACAATTTTCTGCCTGCTTTCTTTGGGCAGTATGTACGGGATAATGTACAGTCAGCCGGTTGTTATCGTACAATAAACCCCGACAGGTGATCAGGACCCCGACGTGAAGCGGAGACTCTTGTATCATCCTGAAGGGGATTATTTTATAATAACAACCGGCTGACTGTACATTATCCCACTTATTACACGACTACTAACCAAATAAATAAATGCATAAACATAAAATATCGATTTGCATTACAATTATGTAATTTGAGAAGAAATAAATCACTGAACAGCTGAAATCCAACTCCAACATTGATTTGAGTTGAAATTATTTTATTAGCTCACTTGTAGAGATCTCACAGAACACGGATGAGAGATCTGACACGTCTAAATCCCCGGATGAGCAGTTGTTACAGAGCAATATCTGACCACTGGATGGCGCCATTGACCAATCAGAATCAAGTATTCCAGAGAGCCATGTAAAAACTGTTTATAATGTTTGCACAAGGCAAATAAATCTATTATAAGCTTAATTTTAACAATTATAAAATAACAATTTTAAGAAACTGGAGTGCAGCTCATATCCACCACATTAATAAACAACATTCGACATTAATAATCGCGGTTACAGTATCAAGGGCAATAATCGACAGTTATAATCGTGCAGCCCTAAAGTTCCCCATTCTCAATGAAATACCGAAATGCTTGTGAGCCAAACTCTCAGAACAGCACTGGATGAGGATACACTGAAACACGTATCATGAGCGTCACGCGTGCTGTATGTAGTAGATGACAGAGAGCAGAGCGGTGTTGCTTGTTTATTCTGAGGCGTGCCGCACATGCAGGCTATATATTTATTTAATTAAATTGGCCATATCGCGATTTGAATTTAACTAATTGTCACACTGTCATTCCTTTCATCCCAAGATTATAAAATTCATTGAAATTCCGAGTTTTACTTTTAATTTTATTTTTTTTACTAATTCTACGATTGCATCTGTGTTTTCCTCATTGTGGAAATCATGATGCAGGTTTTTGCACTGAAATACCATGTGTAAAACTGCCGCAACTATTTAGTGAATTCGCCCGTTCGTCTTTTCTTACATTCAACACTAAAAATGCCAATAACAGCACAAATTGAAGAAACAGGAATTTTACATGCTACAAGAAACATTTATCCGATGAGAGCAGCACACACCCTGACATCATCAACCATCCCAACACTCACAGTGACAAACAGCTTCAGATCCAGCAGCGGCCAGAATGGAAGATGATACAGGAGTTGGCAGGATGCGAGAGCTTTCAGCAAGACGGGCAAAATAAGTGCAGTTGGATGAGGTGGGAGAGCTTTTTGCACCCGAGCCATGACACTTCCCTAACCCTGAGCTGCAGTCTAATGGGACACTAATAATACAGTCTCACATCACAAGCGCTGATGGATTTTCCTTCCCTCAGGACACCAAACGACCCTCCATGAGGATGTGCACAGATTTTCTCTGAGGGAAACAGCGATGATACCTTAACTCTGAGAATGAACAACAGGTAAATCTCCAGCACGGACAAGCGTCATGGTTCAGAAGAGGCTCAAACGCCATGTAAACGCCATCAATGCTCGCTCAAAGCAGCTTTTGTGAGCATCAACATTCAAATATAGAGGAATCCGAGGTGATAACGCATGAGCCGAGGGGCAAAATATTAGCCCTCCACAAAAATAGCATGTGTATTTGTGCTGTTGTTGTCAAAGAAGTGATAATTGACCTGGAGTATTGCTCTCACTGAAGAGAATGTTTTAATAAACTAACAATGACTCTTTTCATTCTCATATGCACCCTACAGCTGTCATCGCAGCCAGGGGTGTTAAAAACCAATTAAAATGATGGCATTGTGAGAAAATGGCCCGAACACTGGAGGATTACTTCACACCTCTGATACAAAGAGCAGCGAATCACAAGGCCAGAATCGCGGGTCGCAAATTAGACAGCAATGCCCCAAATAGCTGCTATCATTTAATAAGCAGTAAACATGATCTCTGTCAAACACACTTGCACAATTGCATAAACAAAACACACTGTATGTGCTTTTGTTGGTGGAACATGATAAACAGCTTTGCTCATTAATCCTGGTGGCCCTGATGGAGTGAAGCTCTTCACAGGAAGTGCTGGAGATAATCACATCTTGTCTGGACTCACTAACCCGCTCCTTCATTTGAGAAGACAGGCGACTCTGTGCTAATTGTTCGGCCTGTGTACCCTAATGAGGTTGTGGTGCATTATGGGCACGCCAATGCTATAAGTAACTACAAATCCCAGAAGGAAACAGAACAGTGAGAGAGATAAATGGTGCTTCACACAGTTCTGATGCTGAGGAGAATCTTTAATTCAGGATCAAGCAATACAACTATGAACGTAAAGCGTGTCATTACTGCGCCACCAGCTGCACCAGATGTAACCGCAGAAACAACGATCGTTTCTCAAAAGACTTCTGCTAAACGTGCACATGTAGAAACAACTGCACATGTACAGCACACACAAGACAACAGAAGAGAAATCATGTCTGGAAAGGTTAAAGGTTATCTGGCCAGTAACATCTTAAACATCTTAAAATCCTTCATCTTGTTACTGTGATGCTGAAGTTTATTTGTGTTGTCTCTCTGAACTTTAGAAAGTCCTCTGAGATGTTTGTTTTTTCTTCAGTGTCTGCCATGTTCAGATGAACTATTCAATTCCCTGCAAAACTGTTTATACGGCACCCGAATGGCATTGGCCGAGGCCGACGGAGCAGAACGGAAGTCAGCCTACAAACGGCTTATTTAGAGTTCTCTCTGCACATTAAAGGGCTCTATGATTTCCACAATGCAAAAAAAAAAAAAAGAACAGAATTGCAGAATCCAGACATAAAAATGGAATTAACTATAAAAACGCAGAATGTCACGGAATTTGAAACTGAACATCATTTAGTTTAATTTAAGCAATATCTCACATCTGTGATGCTCTCTTGTGCAGCACTTTATTTGACAAAAATAACTCCAGTGTTGAGTTTCAGTTTGTGCTATGAGAATCTGTACAAAACCATTTAAAATCAGTGAGATCAGTGTGTGCAATTAAGTGATTTCCGTTTGTATGCCCGTGTTACGTAGACTGTGCATGTACTGGATAGAACAGATGCTAAAAATTATATTTTTTTAAATTAAAAAACATCCCATGTCTATGGTGCGCATTGTCACATTTTTGAATCACATGTTTTGTGCCACGATAAACCGTTACATCCCTATAAAAAAACGGATGTAAACTTGCAATTGCATGCATGCATTTGCCAAAAAAGGTTTGTGCATGTGCTAAACATGTAACTGCATCAACAACTGCACTATATCAGAGACGGTTCAGCAGATCACTTGTATCAAAATCAATGGGAGAAATTGGATCGCCCAGGCCAACCGATGTAGAAAAGGAGTCCCACCTTACAGATAAAAGAGCCAATCACCTTTTAAATACAGACAGCTGTCAGTCAACTCTAGAACGTGCATGTGCATCAGCTGCACCAGCCTGAAAAATAGTGTTTTTAGCGTGAGCTGAGCTAATTTATGATACCAGTGTCCTCGGATTTTACGGCTGATTTGAAATATGTTTGAAATATGAGATTTCGGGCTTTCCCCTTTCAAGTAGATGGGGGCTATACTTTTATGCCGCTAGTCTACATTGAAAATAGCTGCCCAAAGATGACCAAAGAGTGGAAGGACTTTGAACATATATAGTTCAAATGAATGGCTGTATTAGATGTAATTGTTCCTCTGATCGAAACCTCTATCACTTGATTTTAAGAGCAGTGCTCCATTCACGATGCAGACAGTTGCTTTTATACTTCATGAAGAAAACAAATGATCTCTCTTCCAACAATATTGTCAAAATATTCAGTCAAGTTCATCACTGGAAACTTTGCCAGATGCTGTTGGTTAACATCACAAATCTCATCTTCAAATAAACGGGTTGAGAGACATGTTTCCAAGGCATCTGTTAGAAAGAGTGTTTCCTGCTTCCACAGGCAGTAATTATCTCCTCACAGCGAACGCCCCTGCCCATCTCAAACCCCACAAACCCCTGAATCTCAACAGCACCACTGCACTTCAATCACACGTGTGCTTGCAGTGACAACTCACGCTGATTTATGAATGAAGACACTGACGAGATAAATAATGTGTGTGTGTCAGCATCAGCCATTCAAACAACACACTTAAAGCTTCTGGTCTCACACACGGGGTCTCACGCTCTTATTCCAACTTTCAACAGGGACAAAGACGATTCCAAATCACTCATAATAAAAGCAAGGTGACCCTTTACAGCCAATAAAGATGACTGCTGTTTAGCACAAAATACACATTAAAATTGCTCTTAATTCAACACATTTCATCTCATCACGAATGCATGCGTTCTAAAGAATATAAATGAGTTTCTGCTGTAATGAGAATGAAGAGGAAAAGAATGTCAATTCTCTTTCTCTGTGTGTATCTAGTAAACAAAATGATATCCCTGTCATCATTTACTCAACCTCATGTCATTCCAAACCTGTATGACTTTCTTTTCTCACAGCAAATGTGAGGCAGAATGTCACTTTTATTAAATGGAAGAAAGATGCAGTGAGTGTGAATGGTGAATGAAATCGGCATTCTGCTAAACATCTCCTTTTGTGTTCTACAAAGAAATTAGGGGTGCACCGATCAATCGGCCACTGATCTAAATCAGCCGATCTTCATCTTAAATCTGTGATCAGCTGATCATGCCTAGAATTAGGGCTGATCTTTTTTGCAGCACACAGGGAATCACACATACACTGCTCCTCTAATGAATGAGCGCTTTCTCAGCCCTTGATGCATGACAGTGTGGCCTCTGGAGGGTGAATTGTTGGCAATTCTAAGCATTCACAAATTTAAACTTCAGACATGCTGTAATTAACATGAATATGCCGTCTTGTTTTTAAAAATGTGTAAGAATTACACATGCATGAATATTAAGTTGCCAATTTTCTAGAGTCATTACGGTAGTAATTCGGTGTCAA
The DNA here is from genome assembly GCF_019703515.2 of Myxocyprinus asiaticus. Classification (NCBI taxonomy): domain Eukaryota; kingdom Metazoa; phylum Chordata; class Actinopteri; order Cypriniformes; family Catostomidae; genus Myxocyprinus; species Myxocyprinus asiaticus. The sequence continues at coordinate 250,202 of NC_059382.1, read as the reverse complement.
TCAAACATGCACGCTCTCGCGTCAATCAAACATGCGCGCTCTGGTGTCAATCAAACATGCGCTCTTGTGTCGATCAAACGCGCGCTCTCGGTGTCGATCGAACACTCGCGCTCTCTGTGTCGATCGAACACGCGCGCTCTCAGTGTCGATCGAACACGCGCGCTCTCGTGTCGATCGAACGCACGCTCGCGGTGTCGATCGACAAGCGCGCTCTCGGTGTCGATCAAACACGCGCGCTCTCGTGTTGATCGAACGCACGCTCGCGGTGTTGATCGGCAAGCGCGCTCTCGGTGTCGATCAAACACGCGCGCTCTGTGTCGATCAAACACGCGCGCTCTGTGTCGATCAAACACGCGCGCTCTGGTGTCGATCAAACACGCGCGCTCTCGGTGTCGATCAAACACGCGCGCTCTCGTGTCGATCAAACACGCACGCTCTGTGTCGATCAAACACGCGCGCTCTCGGTGTCGATCAAACACGCGCGCTCTCGTGTCGATCAAACACGCACGCTCTGTGTCGATCAAACACGCGCGCTCTCGGTGTCAATCAAACACGCGCGCTCTCGTGTCGATCGAACATGCGCGCTCTAGTGTCGATCGAACATGCGCGCTCTCGTGTTGATCGAACATGCGCACTCTCGTGTCGATCGAACAAGCGTGCTCTCGTGTCCATCAAACTCGCGCGCTCTGGTGTCCATCAAACGGGCTCTTGTGTCAATCAAACACACGCGCTCTGTGTCAATCAAACAAGCGCGCTCTCGGTGTCAATCAAACATGCGCGCTCTCGTGTCGATCGAACATGCGCGCTCGTGTCGATCGAACATGCGCGCTCTAGTGTCGATCGAACATTCGCGCTCTCGTGTCGATCGAACAAGCGCGCTCTGTGTCGATCGAACACGCGTGCTCTCGTGTCCATCAAACATGCGCACTCTGTGTCAAACATGCACGCTCTGTGTCAATCAAACATGCACGCTCTGTGTCAATCAAACATGCGCGCTCTCGTGTCGATCGAACATGCGCGCTCTCGTGTCGATCGAACATGCGCGCTCTCGTGTCGATCGAACAAGCGCGCTCTCTTGTCGATCGAACACGCGCGCTCTGTGTCGATCGAACACGCGTGCTCTCGTGTCCATCAAACATGCACACTCTGTGTCAAACATGCACGCTCTGTGTCAATCAAACACGCGCGCTCTCTTGTCGATCGAACACGCGTGCTCTGTGTCGATCGAACATGCGCGCTCTAGTGTCAATCGAACATGCGCGCTCTAGTGTCGATCGAACATGCGCGCTCTAGTGTCGATCGAACATTCGCGCTCTCGTGTCGATCGAACAAGCGCGCTCTCTTGTCGATCGAACACGCGCGCTCTGTGTCGATCGAACACGCGTGCTCTCGTGTCCATCAAACATGCGCACTCTGTGTCAAACATGCACGCTCTGTGTCAATCAAACATGCGCGCTCTCTGTGTCAATCAAACATGCACGCTCTCGTGTCAATCAAACATGCATGTTCTCAATATCTCATCAGTCACTCATCTCAGCGCTATTCTATGAGGATCCCAGTTTAAATCAGATTAATGTTGGTCACAATACCACTAATAACAGACATAACTGTTTGAACTTCAATAACAGCATCGCGTCTTCACATTTGCTTAATAATTAGTGATTTGTGTTACAACAAGACTGCAAAGACAGTAAACAAATCATAGATATTAATGATTTTTCAGCAGTTTTAGAGCTTGTAATGATATATTTTTCTTATTTTGAATGTATCTCTGCTGTGTGTGATGCTCTCATGATTTTTACTGGTTGCCAGTATGTCACAATGACCTTTTGATATTGATCGGTATTGGCCTCAAATTTCCAAATTTCTACTAAAATAAATAAAGTCAAACGGGTTTGGATCTACATGAGGCTGTATAAATAATACAGAATTTACCATTTTTGGCTGAACTATTCCTTTAATAATCTTACCAATACACCAAAAGATGAAGATGATGATGATCAACACAGATCATGTAAACTATCATCCACCGAACCAATAAAGAATACATAATAACCATCTATCGACTATTTAATAATGCAACTTATGAACTCCTGAAAACCAGCTCACATCAATGTGAGAAAGTGCGTCAGTTTCAGTTCTGCACACATTTATTCTTATTTTTCATCAGAAATAACCACAAAAAAAAAAACAGTGACGGATCTGATGCAGATCAACTTAGAAACACTCCATCAACACTTATATAATAATACAAGCAACAGAAATATAACAGTGTTTATAAGATCATCAGAAAAACTCCAGCGGTGAGATAAAGTGATCAGATGAATATGAAACTAGTGTGATCGAAGTGTTTATCAGATCAAAGTGTTTGTGAGTGATGGAGAGGATGTGTGATTCTTGATGATGATGATGATGATGATGATGATGAAGGACACATGAGGAGAGTTACATTGAGGAAAGTTCTCGTCTTACCGGATAACGGCCGTGTCGCCCTGTCTGATGGTGATGTTGTCGGTGGATCTCTGACTGTCCACGCTGATCACCGGGAATCCTGTGGGAATAAAACACAGCAGTCGGAAAAAACACGCCTGCAGCTGCCGAAACGATGTGCGTCTCCACACAAACATCTCCACAGAACATCCACAGAGAATAAACACGGAACAGAGGAGAGATCCTGACAGAAGCAGAAACACACGCGAGAGGAGCGAGAGAAAACTGCGATCCACCCCGCGCGCTGCTTCCACACACACACACACACACACACACACACTCGCTAGCGCTCTGCTGCCCCCTTCACGAGAGTCCCGTTATCGGTTGTCACGACAACAGCCCGTCCGAGCGCGAAACAAAAGAGCGCGAAGCGCGTGACTTCCTCCTCCATTAAACACGAATATGTATTTTAACTTTCCAAATCCTCAAATTATTCCAAGTAAATATCAAGCTGTATGTAGTTTAAAGGGTTTAAAATGCTCCACATTGTGAGCTGTGTGGGGTTAGTAAGTGTTTCACATACTTTTACATCATTATAGCACACACAAATCTTCAGATTTTACTGAATATTGCGTATTATTATTATTATTAGGAATTAGGCATCAGCTCTTTGCACTGAGTGTAAATAGCAACCAAAAACTTCTTTCACTAAGTGCAAAAGTGTTAGATACTATTTGCACTCCTAATTAAATAGAAGTGTGTTTATTGTGTTTATTTAGAGTCTTACAGACACCATACACCCACCCCAACACCTAAACCCAACCCTAACCTGACCTTAAAGCTGCACTATGTAAGATTTTTTGGTTAAAAATGAACAAATTGCCATTATTAAGTACATAAACATTCATTGTTCAAAACAATGTTCTTACCCCGATTCACTACGGTAAGCCTATAAAAATAATCTGTATTTTGAGCTGTCGGGTTCGATTTGGTGTGAAATCGCTGACTTATGATGTACATCCGTGCGTCATTACGTCATGTTCGTGAACACAGGAAAGAAGATCCGGCTGTGTCGTTCCCATGTAAACAGTAGATGTTAACTGTTATATTGCCTTTTGAAGCATATTATTTGCATGTTTAATAAAGTATATTTTATCCCCATCATTATTGAATCCTCGTTTTATGTTTTTAGTTTACTGTGTTATTGTGTGCATTTTTAGACATACTATTGTAGTATTACGGTTCACTTGCATTATCAACTGAGGCTGTAAAATATAATATAACAATAATAAAGTCTTCCATTGAACTCATATCAGCCATATCACGAGTATCACCTCTTAAATTGATGTGTAGTAAAATACAAACTTTAATAGTAGATAAATTAAAATATACTGGGAGTGATTGAGTCCCATTCTCTATGTAAAAGCACTTTGAGTGTTGTGTCAGAAAAGCGATATAAGTGTACAATTCATTCACTCAAAATATGTGAATACGAGTGTTGTTTATCTTCATCAAAGCATGTAATATTTCAGTTTTAAATCTTTAGTCGTATAACATTATATCAACATGAAAATAACATGTTATGACTCCGCCTCTGAATATCTCCAGTCATAATCACACACAGGTGATGTCCAGGTAACCTCAAATCATGAGATTCATTCGCCAGAAGAGCAGTGCCAAAACACGACTGACGTAATGTGTTCTTCTGCAGGGTTTTAATTTATATAACTGATTCCGTATTTTATGATGTGTTTATTGTTTTTTGTGTATTAATCAATAAAAATGTTAATAACAAAAAGCGTTCTGAATGATTCATTTTGCGAATCACGAATCTAAATCAAAATCACAAGCGAAGACAAGAAACTGCTCATGTAAGTTTACATTTGTTTTTTGACAAATTTATTTGATAAGTTTAGGCTTAAACTTCATATTAAAGTCAATAAAATGCTTTTACCTTTTACATTTAACTAAGGTGCGATGTGTAAGAATAATTACCAGCACTCATGAAAATGTCCAACAATATTTATTTTATAAACTAGGGTGTTCTGGGTGGTTGCTGGGGCATGCTATGCAGTTGTCAAGGTGATCTGCTGTGTGTTTTACTGCATTGCTTCAATATGTGGTTGCCAGGTTGTTGCTATGCTGTTGTTAAGTTGTTTAAACTGTGTTTTTAGCACATTGCTATGCAGTTGCTAGGGTGTTCTGGGTGGTTGCTTATTGGCCCAAATGAAAAGAGCCCAGTCTCTATTCTGGTCACTAAATATGACTCAGCTCCATTCTTCAGTGTGACAATTTGTTATGGCCTGTTTTTTGTTTTTTCTCTCAATCATATGTGTTTAACACATAGCCAGTATAAACACTATTTCAGTCATGTTGTGGCTTAAACTGCATTCAAGTCCTCCTGGGAAGTTCATACTTAAAAGTTCAGAAGTTGTAATTTCAGTGTAATGAGCGTTCAAGTGATTTTAGTTGGACAGAATGGGCTTGTTTTGCAATTTTTCATCATTTTCACTTTCTGTAAAAGCAGGACGCTTTTCCAGCACCAATGCAACGACATGTACATGTATTCACATACACACTGCATATTAGCTGGGTCTTATTTGATCATTCTTATGTTGCCACATATACTGATGGGAAATGTTATTCTGTAAGCCTGTCACCTCATATAAACTAACTAAATGAGTCTTATTTTCTGGCAAGCTTTATTCTTCATTAATAGGACAAAAAATACTTTCAATCTAAAGTGTACTGTACAGTCACCAGTTTGCTTGATTGTTGCCATGCTTCTTAAATGGACATGCCCCCATCTCAGAAAACCAGCACTCCAAGACAATCTCGCTGGATTTATGACTTTATGGTGGTGTTCATGAACACTAATCTCATAAATATGATAATCCTGGCATGACTTGAACGCTTCATTAAAAGGATCACTCAAAACTGAAAATTCTCTCATCATTTACTCGCCCTCATGTCATCCCAGATGTGTTTGACTTTCTTTCTTCTGCAGAACACAAATGAAGATTTTTAGAAGAATATTTCAGCTCTGTAGGTCCATATAATGCAAGTGAATGGTGACCAGAACTTTGAAGCTCCAAAAAGCGCATAAATGCAGCATAAAAGTAATCCATAAGACTCCAGTGGTTTAATCCATGTCTTCAGAAGTGATAAAATATTACTCCTTTTCCTCTATAAATCTTGACAGCAGTCTTCTTGGCAATCGTGATTTCAAGCTTGATTACTCTTCCTATAGTTCCATCTAGCGCTCTCTGCATTCATCTAGCACTAGGAAGTGTAATCGAGCTTGAAACTATGATCATGACTAGAGATTGCAATGGCAAGATGTACAATGAAAAAGGAGTTATATTTTGGACTGTTCTCACCCAAAACCAACTGGATCACTTCACAAGACATGGATTAAACCACTCTAATGTGGCGTCGTATGGATTACTTTTATGCTGCATTTATGTTCCTTTTGGAGCTTCAAAGTTCTGGTCACCATTCACTTGCATTGTATGGGCCTACAGAGCTGAAATATTCTTCTAAAAATCTTCATTTGTGTTCTGCAGAAGAAAGAAAGTCAAACACATCTGGGATGACATGAGGGTGAGTAAATGATGAGAGAATTTTCAGTTTTGAGTGAACTATTACTTTAAATGATGTCAAACCAGTTAGTTCTCAGATTTTTGTAGGAAGTGTGCAGGGGCCTTTACACTGATTATTTAATACACAAGTCAAGAATTCAACCACTTCCTCATTGTGTGTTCCAAATACACACACACACACACACACACACACACACACACACACACACACACACACACACACACACACTAACTGTGAGGAAAAAATAACATCACACTTCATGTTTGATTCTATAGCAAACAGGTCAAAGGTAAATGATGGATAATGTGTGTCTGTGTGTGTGTATGTGTGTGTGTGTGTGTGTGTGTGTGTGTGTGTGTGGAGCTCTTGAGCGCTGCAGGATAAGTGCTGAATATGTAAGTGTAGTGCTGACAGTGCTGCATGATTGAGATTCAATATGACCAAATCACTTACTCTGTGTTTGTGTGTGTGTGTTTGAGGCCAATTAGAGCTGCTGCCTCTCACACACAGTTTAACCCAACTGCAGCAAATAATGAGACCAACACTGTATATGTGTGTGTGTGTGTGTCTGTCCATCACACGAGAATAAATTGGCACTCAGACAAACTTGTGACCGCCTCTCTATGACACTTATGTGTGAGAGTTTGAAAGCTTATTTTCAAGAACACAAACAATGTGTAAATGTTTGAATGCCAAAACATTTGTATCTGGTCAGATAATAAGAGTCTGTAACTTGTGTTTAAGTATTTGGGCTTTAGAGAACTCAACCACATTCACAATCATGTGACAGTTTTCTCACAGAGGGTTCAAATATTGTGACGGGTTCACTGAGAGGTGAATTCATTCAACAGTTGCCCCACTTTAATGTGCAATATTTCAGTGTGTGTTATTCTCATAAACTAGCAATCTAACTTAGCCAGGTGATGTATGTGTTGGTTTAATGCTGTGCACTGCACATTTACATCAAGTCATATGCACCAGATTCACTAACATCAGCGCAGTCTGGCTGGCGAAATTAAAGTCGATCTATTACTGCCCACAGAAACCAGGCTCATCAATTAATTCATCAAATGATGGAGAAGAGTGTTATAATTGGTTATTTATCTAGGTGAGTGTTGTAGCTGAGCACATGTTCATCCTGTTAAAGAGTTGATTGAGGTGTGTGGATCACAGTGGTGCAGAAATACTGAATAGTCCACTCAGCCGGACTCAGAATCGGCCTGACAGTTTTTAGTGAATTCCCCCTGAAACTACAGGACAACCAGTGGCAGATCTTGGCAATGGCAGTATATGCAGTCGTCAGTAGGGTTTCCAACTTTCTAACAGCCAAATACGGGACAACCCCCCTAAAAAATGGAATTGACGGGACATTCTAAGGGGCCGTTCACACTGAACACGTCCTTGTGCTAAAACAAAGCTAAACGCAGCACAGAACACGTTTCGATATGCGTTTTTAACAGTTGAAGTAAACTAGACAAGCTGTCTAAAAAACGGGGCGCTCCTACAGGACACGCTGAGAAAAACAACAAGATGCAGTGCAGCAGTCAAAGAGCTCCATCTAGAGCATGTTTTCATAGGAAAACCATTGAAAAATAGTGAATACTGATGCAAAAACGCATTTGGTGTGAATGAAAAATCTTAAACTATTTAAAACATTGACCAGGGAGAAGCACATTTCCATCAATCTTCAGTTTTAGTAAACATTACCCTTTGCCAAACGAACTAAGCTGAAATCAATGGAGACAATATTTTTCAGTTAAGCATTTTCTTCCCCGTAATAGCCTCTTCCGTTTTAAATGATAAAAAAGTGCTTTCCATTTAATATTGGGCTTATCAGTTTGTAAACAGTATACAGCATGACTAATGTGCTAAAAATGTCTATCACTAAAACATACATTTGCCTTTTTATGGCCACTGTAGTACAGGTCTTAGTAATGTCTTAATCAACCATGTATTATAATGGGCTTGTATGGTAGAGAAAACACTTAATATGAAATAGTGTAGGCTATTTCTCCATTGATCACAGTGTTGTAGTTTTGGCAGTATAGTGTTTATCACAAGGGAAATGTAAGAAAAGAGTTTTAACAACACATTTACTGTACTTTAGTATTAAAAGTTCTGCAGTGTTTCTCACCGTCATGTGTCTGTATCTCTGCATTGTAATGTCATGCCATGAAAAGGTGCCTTTTATTTTGGAATCACAATGGTGGGAAACAATTATCATGCACACTACTGCTTTATTTTTGACCAAGTTCTCCTGCTTTTAATGGAAAAAATGTCAGAAGACGAGCGCTGATTGTTATTGATCTTTCCACTGGCCGCTTCTGTCAAGTGTAGCGTCCACGTAAAGCAACAGCTGATATCTGAAACATCTCATGCGAAAGATGTCTGTGTTTCAGGTTAATTTCTCTCGATGTGTGAAATGTTCCCAGCAGTTTGGATGTGAGACGCCAAAATACGGGACAAAGGGCGTCCCGTATGGATTCGATATGGAACACAATTTTCTTCACTTAAATACGGGACGTTTCTGTATTATATGGGATTGTCGGCAAACCCAGTCGTCAGCGTTCTCAGGGACGACCCGACCAGCCACACCGCATCAGTGTTAAAAAGCAACTAACTAGCTACTAACTTCATTATATTATACAGTGGCGTGACAGTAGTTCAACTCACTATAGTGTTGATTTCCAGTAACAAGATATTTTTTTTGTATTGCACATGCATCAGCCGAGTAAACTGAGACAGTAATCAAACACACTTACATAAACCATCCTAACTTACCTAAACCTATAGTAGATATAGTAGATAGTTTGCTGTATTATTAAAAACATTTTCTTCAGCTGGCATCTGAATGCACCACAGAAATAAGGACTGCCTATGAAAAAAGCCTCTTTTACCTTCCAGAAGACCGTACAGGCAAAATGAGTCAAATCAGGTAAGGTAAAATAATAAATACAACCTGTGTTGAAAATGTTGGTACATGACTGATATCACTTTGAGCACTTTGAGTCAGGTGCGTCACTGAGAACAACTCAGATTGAGAATAAAGATTCATAACACAAGAGTAAATACAGCTGTATCTGCTTTATATCTGCACATCTAAAACACTCGAAGAGGGAAGAAAAGCAAAACATAAAGGTGAAAAACATCCGAATGGATGAATGCTTGAGAAATGTCTGTGTAACGCTCCATTACACCCCCTCCAGTGTGCCAGCGCTGGATTCAGATTTAATGCATGTAAGCACCAGTGGAATCCACTCAAAACCTCTTCCAGACACACAGAGAGACTCTGAATATTTTAAATCCTTCTGGACAGCATTTTATACATCTGCCATGACATGTACGTGTGTGTGTGTGTGTGTGTGTGTGTGCGACTGGAGAAGCTCCATAAAGATTGTGCATTGGTTTGCTAACTACATTGCATGCATGTAAATATGCGCTCAATTCCGCTACTTTACAGACTGGAGAAAACCCAGTTCAACAATAATCTTTTGTGCTTTTCCAGATCTTTCTTCAAGCTGAATAATGCAGTCACACATAATTATTCCTAAAACACTTCATGCACGCGCCGCTCTGCTCGTATCGCCTCGAGGTGTGAGTACCGCGGTAATATCTTTCACATCTTGTGTGCTTTACTGGCAGAATCTGCATTAAAAGAGACTCAAGCTAATATATGCTAATGATGTGTGCTAATGGCCGTGTTTGCAGTGTTAAATGAAATAGCCCGTTCATTTTATTGGACAACAACACAGTGTTTAAAATGCAGCGAGTCAGCCGCAGACCGCAGAGACACCTCAAAGTCATTTAGATGTTTTTAGTGGGAGAAAGTTCTCAGACATCTACAGACTCGTTTATTTGCATCACTTGTATAATGTTCAGGGGAAGAATATTAAATTCAGCATTGTGTTATTTCATGGCCTCGTGAAGTTTCACTGATTCTTATGAAATGAAGATTCAGGACAAAGAAAGTTCTCAGGAGATTTATGATTGATTCTGATATGTGATTTATTCGGTGTTTAAGGAGTCTTTCAGTTCAGGGTTTGATGCTGGAAAAAGCCTTTTTCATCAGACAAACACATGAGGTACAATGCGCATTTGAATCATGTCAAGATTTCTCGTGGTTTGTGCTTCAGTAGACTTGATTCATCATGTTCATTCACTGACTAACACACACCAGCTCATGTGTGTGCTTTAGAGCGGACAATCACTTCCATTAATTCAGCTGTGAGCGTCACACTGGTCTTCTCATGAACGAACAATATGAAAAGTGTTTGTGTGTGTGTTAATTATGTGACGTGATGATCGTCCAGTTCTCCAAACTGAATGGCAGACATTAATAAGTGGGCACTAACCAACTTTACTGTTTACCTGTCAGAATAGAATTAAGAATTCTAATTCAATTGGTGAATTTGAGGCCACATCCACACTAATACATTTAGTTTAAAACTCATTCATTTAACTACACTTACGCCTCACATCCACACTGGAACGGCATTTTTCTCCACCAAAAAAAGTAAACTTTCGAAAACCTTCTCCATAACCAAATACTTTATAAAACCATGTGAAAAAATTGAAAACAGAGTTTTCAAACTGAAATGGTTTAGTGTAGAATTCAGGTAGCAAACAGGATGTAGAATTGCAATTCTAGAATTAAAATGAACTTCTGTTGTGTTTAGTTTTTAATAATACATTTCACTTTAACCCACAATATATGGTCTATTTCCAAGAAACATTGAATGATATTAATATCTGAAATGCCAGCAATTAAAAACACTTCCTTTCCTAGAATGTTCTATCTTACTTATTACATCACATTATTGATTTATTAAAATTTTGATGTCTTATTTTTATGATTTCATCTGAAAACAAAGTAGTGGATAATATCTGGTGCCGGATGGCAAAATTACAATCTGCTTTGAAAACTAGTTTTGATGGCTCTGTTAGTTTTACTAAATTAAAGAGCACCTATTATGGTTTTTATTTGTGCCTAATTTTGTTTTAAAGGTCTCATACAATAGATTTACATGCATCCAAGGTCAAAAAACACTTTCATTTGCTCATAATTTAAATTGCAGCATTACCTTTTTTCCCAGTGTCAAAAACGACTCGTTCAATGATCCGTTCTAAAGGATTCATTCTAAACTCCTCCTTTCAGAGAGCATACTCTGCTCTGATTGGTCAGATGTCCCAGTCTGTTGTGATTGGTCTACCGCTTAGTGTAGTGTTTGAGGGCGGGTCAAAGCTGTTCACGAGCAGCCAATGAAGACCGGAGGCGGGTTTTTTGTTACCAAATTACGTAGGTTAGTACAGGAAGTAAGTCTGGAATTACTAACGACTCGTTTCAGGTGTTCAGAATCAGTTCTTTCTTTTGGGAGTCAATAACTCCATTTGTCCTGCACTTTGAAGACTTTTGTACATTCACAAACAGCTGTATAACACACTACATGAAAGGTCATATTTGAAAAACCATAATAGGTGCTCTTTAAGAGAAATATGTTTAATAATTTACCTAAGAGGGAATAAACAGCATAATTGGTCAAAAATAATAAAGTAATTATTTATGTCACAATACATGTGTTGTTGATAATGAAATTCCCCTATTTGTGTGACTGTGTAGAATTTCTTTGAATTGTGTTTCACCAAATTCAACTTCCTGTGGGGCGTGGCCAATTCAATTCTTATTCCCACTCATGAATTGAAAGGGAGTTGATTCTGAATCGTTGCTGTATACGCTCGTCAGCAGATGATTCTGCGTGATCTTAAAGTCGGCTTTTACACAGTTTTACTTTAAACTGCAGCAAAGCAAAAGCAAACTCTTAAAATAAACTGATTATCTCCAAAAAGAGTGGAAGGGGCACAGTTAGAAATGTAAATGTTGTGGGGACATGCAGATGAACCTCCTCATTGCATTATGTTCATTACCTGCTGCAGCTCCAACGAATATATGAATATCAAATTGAATCTCTGCTAGATAACAAATGAACTAAGAGTGAAAAACAGCCTAGAGCAGGTAAACCGGATTAGCTGGTGACCAGCTTAAATGACCAGTTCAACCATCTTGGTACATGAGGTATCGTATGTGTGGAGTACATAAAACATGATTACACTGGTCGAGATGATCCACCTACAACATTAACCAACTCAATCCATACTTGTGTAAGTAATAAAGCCATTTCGGCCATCTGACACCAGCAAAGACCAGCTTGGAATTGAAGCCTGTTAATTCTGGGCTCTTACCATCAGGGATAGATTTATTAAATCATATGTAAAGATGGCCACTACTGAATTTGTAAAGACAAAGACATTAAGGCATGAAAAGTGCTATAGAAATAAAAATGACTTCATGTATTTCTAAGTGTTCAGGTGTTTGTCTTGTTCAGTGTTATCAGCTTTAAGAACTGTAATCAGAACAGTTTCTCCTCCAGTCGTGCAAATATTTATCCAGTCCGGCCCAAAATAACAGCAGAATACAGTTTTTCTTAGCGAGGTGTTCAGCAGGAGGTGAGAGATGCAGGCGAGCAGCTGTATCGAGCTATTTCTGTTGCTCTAATTGAATGTGTGGCCAGCAGGATTTCATTTGATTACAAGTAAACATGTCAATAAACAAGTGCTGAAGGTCACAGATCTGCTGTCATACACATCAGTTCAGCAGAACAAAACACTTCGGTTTCATTTATAAATCAACTTGCTTTCAGATGTTGCTTCTCAAATTGCTCAGAAGAAATAAAAGTGCACACAAATGAGTCAATTGTTGGCATAGAGTGAAAGTATAGAGCTGTAAAATGAATACATGACATGCATTGCACATCGCTAACTGATATTAAGACAAACAATTTTAAGGCATGACAATTTTAACCTTGTGTAACCCCGTGTCCACATGCATGAACATTGTATTTTGGCTTCGCAATACGCAACGCATAATTTAAATTAATTTAAACTGACTGAATACTGTTCATAAGACTCTACACTGTCATTTAAATGTTAAACTTCTGCCGCACCGCGTCACGTGACACAACAGCATGACGTCAAGCACAGTGCTAACAAAAGTGCCTCTGGTAAGAAATCTCTTTATGTTTTTTTAACGGAAACCTGTTTGGTTGTAAAGAGGAGAGTCTCTAGTTTCGTTTGATATGCCGCTTTAAAAATTCAGTTCTTTTTTCATGAATTAGTGCACTAATAAACGTGATGTCCACATATGTGGATAATGGGACCTTATTCCGTCAAAAGTTGAAAAAACATGTTAGTTATTTTCAGTATTTTTCAACTCACATCTGTGGGTGTTTCGCTTCATTTTAATATAATCTGTATTATGTTTTATGTTGTTATCACTGTACAATACAGTTCTATTCATTAACATTAATAAATGCATTCATATATATTTACTGTGCATTATCACATTGATAATAAATGTATTGATGCAAAAGCTGGTAAATGTGTCTTTCAGAGGTTTTATATGGAGTTAGGATGAAAATAAGGTGCATTTCAAACTGTTCTGAGACCAGTGCAGACAGACAGCACACTGGAGGTTAAGTCATTCACTAAATAGGGAGCAAGGGAGCATCCTATAGCTCTCTATGCAGTTAAGTGCATTCACTCCTAAAATCTGATCAAAAGTTCAGTTTCAGGCTGCAGATGATGTTTGGATCACTCAACATGTTTGACAGACATGTGACAATGATAATCAGTACATAGATTCAGAATTTATAATGTATCATTTTATTTTAACATGATTGACAGTGATTGGATGATGCTGGACATTACTTTAAATCTGAATTAATTATGATAATTTCTGATGTAATGTCTGTAACGTCTCAAAAACATGAATAATCAACACTCCTGGAAACATAATGAACTATTTGATGAAACAAGAAATCTGACTTTCTATAACTCGGTATTACTTAAAATGTATCCTGCTGTCCACATATGAGGACATCAATTTTTAGGGAAACTATTTGCTGTAGAATTCTTTATTTTTTGCTTGTTTATTACGTACAAATAGTGACAAATCAAAAAGGGAAATGGGAAATGTACACAGCAGTCACATGGGGGTCTCAGGAGAAACATCTGAGGAGATTCATCTGGTTGCAGAACCGATTGAGATTTAACGACAGGGTTGGGGAGTAACAGAATACATGTAACAGGATTAAGCATTTAAAATATAAAATATAAGTAACTGTATTCCACTACAGTTACAGTTTAAATCATTGGTAATTAGAATACAGTTACATTCTAAAAGTATTTGGATTACTGAAGAGATTACTTTGCATTTTATTGTCATTTGTATCATTTAATATTTAGTCCTTTCAGATGGAAAACATTTATACATATAAATGATGCGATCCAAAGTGCATTTGAACAGCGGTGAAACACTTTCTTATGGTGTGTTACATTCATACGAGCAGACAGAAGACACTCGCACACTGTTATGAGTGAAAAGGTGGATCTGATGCCAAACAATCTGACAGATGAAATCCAGTAAATACATGATTACAAGGCTATATGGTTTGTCAATTTTTTAATGAGGTTTGGGTATTTTTACAAGAATAAAGGACGCTTATATGAGAAATACTAACCAATGCAGCCTGTAGCATCATATAGAAAGCTACACATAATAGATTTTTTGCCTCATGCTATGAAAATAATCCACAATCAATCAATCAATCAATCAATCAATCAATCAATCAGAAGTTGTTGTGTACACTCTGTGGTGTTTTGAAGTAAGTTTGGAGCATCACAAAGAGTTCCCTGTGTAAACATGTGAACATTTAGCATTATGTCAAGGTAAAATGGTATTTCTAGTCATTAGATGCACTTGTTACCAGTCACAATTATATTTTATAATGAATTCTATCAAGAACATCCTCTTTAGATCTTTTTTTCCCCCTAGTAAGACCTTTTACATTAGTGCAAAGATGTACTGCCAAAGTATTTCTCTTAATAAGAATTTTTGTATATTTTTCCCTGTAAAAAAATAATCTAATAAATCCTTAAAATAAATGTACTTGAGAAGCTACACGGCATAAGACATGTAGGCTTTTTACGAGCATGTAGTTTTTATATAAGTGTACTGGCAGGTTGTCACGTTTTTCCTCAATTGAAAAAAATTTGCCATGGCAGAAGAAGTAATCCAAAGTGTTTAGATTACATTACTGAAGATGAGTAATCTAACAGAATGTTACAAATTACATTTTACAGTTTGTATTCTGTCATCTGTAGTGGAATATATTTAAAAAGTAACAGTCCCAACCCTGATTAAGGAGATCTCACACACACACACACGCACACACTCTCATGTCATGTGTGTTTATAGTGTGATAATACAAGAGCAAGAGACAGGAAATGACATCACACTTCCATTTTTCCTCAGAGTAAGAGTGAGCGTGTTTACATGCATGATCAAACACCGATTATGCTTCAAAAGCCAACAACGTCAGGTCTTAAATGTCAGAAACAGTTTTAGAATAAAAAATTATTTTTGCCCATTTTCACTCTGCATATAAACACCTTTACCACCGTTATTAATGGATTATTCAGTGTGCGCAAGTGTTGTGCGCATGACTATTTAGAATAGTATAAATAACGTGATGATTTCAAATCTCATGTGAACACTTTTCTTGCACTGGCTGATTTTTGTTGGTGTGCATGTAAACAAGCTCATTGTTGAAAAAACCCTCGTTCAGGTCACCTCGTTGACGAAGATTCACTGATTTATTTCATTCTAAACTGTTTGCTTGAGAAAAACAAATCCAGAGGACAAGGACACACACACACACACACACACACACACACACACACTGATGTTAATCAGGAGACTCTGGGCAGAATGTGTGTAAACGCTTGCAGTCAAATATCAGTGTTTGAAATCTTGTGGCTGTCCATTTGTGTTTCTGTAATAGAGTTTAAAGTTTGACCTCTGACCTGCAGTAGACCAGCAGCGTTTCTGTAGCCACACAAGAGATTACAACAAATCTCTCTCTCTGAAACACACACACACACACACACAACACACACACACACACACACACACACAAACACACACACACACAACTCACACACACACACACACAACACACACACACACACACACACACACACACACACACACAACACACACAAACACACACACACACACAACTCACACACACACACACACAAAACACAGCTCTAAATAGAACACAGAGATTGAAGGTCACCTGAGACTTTAACTGACCTACAATTCATCATACAGC
The DNA here is from genome assembly GCF_019703515.2 of Myxocyprinus asiaticus. Lineage (NCBI taxonomy): Eukaryota > Metazoa > Chordata > Actinopteri > Cypriniformes > Catostomidae > Myxocyprinus > Myxocyprinus asiaticus. The sequence continues at coordinate 233,940 of NC_059382.1, read as the reverse complement.
CACTGTGCGTTTGTGTTTGTGTTTGTGTGTGTGTGTGTACATTCAGATATATTTTGCTGAATACAAATAGATCATATATTGTCCAGTGTGTTAAACTCATAATGATTACCATTCCTCATGTGCTGTGCAGTATTTATCCAGTAAACCAATGTAACACTCGTGTGTTTAACTTGTGTGTTTGGTAATTGGATTTACGTCCAAATAACTCTCTGTATTAACTCTTTTAGACAGGCTACTTTTTACATTGTCTGAAGAAAATGTGAGGGGTGTTTGTCTGTGTAAAGCTCACTACCACAATTATAAGGTGTTTCGGAAGGTTGCCATTGCTAGGTGGTTGCTAGGGTGGTTGGGGTGGTTGCCATGGCATTGCTAGGTAAATGCTAGCATGTTGCTAGGGTGGTCCGGGTGGTTGCCATGGTGTTGCTAAGTGGTTGCTAGGGTGGTCCAGGTGTTGCTAGGTAGATGCTAGGGTGTTCTGCATGGTTGCTAGGGTAGTCCAGGTGTTGCTAGGTAGTTGCTAGGAAGTTCTGCGTGGTTGCTAGTGTAGTCCAGGTGGTTGTCATGGCATTGCTAGGTAGATGCTAGGGTGTTCTACGTGGTTGCTAAGTGTTGCTAGGGTGGTCCGGGTGGTTGTCATGGTGTTTCTAGGTAGTTGCTAGAGAGTTCTGGGTGGTTGCTAAGTGGCTGATAGGTTGTTCTGGATGGTTGCCATGGCATTGGTATGTGGTTGCTAGGATGTTCTGAGAGTTTTTTACTGACTCAAGTGAAAAGTGATATTCTGTCTCGAGTCCCTCCTTCAGTGTAAGTCTATGGGGTTTTATTAGGTGAAAATGGTGAGTGTGATCTATTAGTACAGTAACAGCACACCTCTCCTCAACAACACACATGATTTGAGGGATCATTCATGTCTGTAACAGGACAACTTACACACTGAATATTTAATACTCAGTGTTAGAGGTTTGATGAAATCACTATGAGGAACACACACACACACATACACACACATACACACACACACACACTCTCTCTCTCTCTCTCTCACACACACACACACACACACACACACACACACACACACACACATGTTGGTGCAGCTATCATTATGAGGACTCTCCATAGACATAATGATTTTTATACTGTACAAACTATAGATTCTATCCCCTAACCCTAACCCTACCCCTAAACACACACACACACACTCACACACATACACACACACACACACACACACACACACACACACACACACTCTCTCTCTCTCTCTCACACACACACACACACACACACACACACACACACATGTTGGTGCAGCTATCATTATGAGGACTCTCCATAGACATAATGATTTTTATACTGTATGAACTATAGATTCTATCCCCTAACCCTAACCCTACCCCTAAACCTAACCCTCACAAAATACTTTCTGCATTTTTACATTTTCAATAAAACATCATTTAGTATGTGTTTTAAGCAATTATAACTATGGGGACACTAGAAAAAAAACACCGCTGCCTCTCTCCCGGATGAGCTAAATACTTTTTATGCTCGTTTTGAGGGAAATAACACCGCCCTCGCGGAGAGAGCTCTCGCGGCCGAAGCTACAGAGGTTAGTTCACTCTCTGTCTCTGTAGCGGATGTAACCCGATCCTTCCGATGGGTGAATATCCGCAAAGCCGCGGGTCCAGACAGCATTCCGGGCCGTGTCATCAGAGCATGCGTGAACCAGCTGGCTGGTGTTTTTAGGGACATTTTAAACCTTTCCCTCTCTTTGTCTGTAGTCCCCACATGCTTTAAAACATCCACCATTGTGCCTGTTCCAAAACAATCCAAAATCACTTGCTTAAATGACTGGCGTCCTGTTGCTCTGACCCCCATCATCAGCAAATGTTTTGAGAGACTAATCAGAGATTACATCTGCTCTGTGCTGCCTCTCTCTAGACCCATTGCAGTTTGCTTACCGCAACAACCGCTCCACTAATGATACCATTACATCTACAATACACACTGCTCTCTCCCACCTGGAAAAAAAGAACACTTATGTGAGAATGCTGTTTGTAGACTACAGCTCAGCATTCAACGCCATAGTGCCCTCCAAGCTAGATGAGAAACTCCGGGCTCTGGGCTTAAACAGCTCACTGTGCAGCTGGATCCTGGACTTCCTGTCAAGCAGACGCCAGGTGGTTAGAATAGGCAGCAACATCTCCTCATCACTAACCCTCAACACTGGAGCCCCACAGGGCTGTGTTCTCAGCCCACTCCTGTATTCCCTGTACACACATGACTGTGTGGCAACACATAGCTCCAATGCCATCAAGTTAGCTGATGACACGACGGTGGTAGGTCTGATCACTGACAATGATGAAACAGCCTACAGAGAGGAGGTGCACACTCTGACACACTGGTGTCAGGAGCACAACCTCTCCCTCAACGTCAGTAAGACAAAGGAGCTTGTGGTGGACTTCAGAAGAAAAGACAGAGAACACAGTCCCATCACCATCAATGGAGCACCAGTGGAGAGAGTCAGCAGCTTCAAGTTCCTGGGTGTCCACATCACTGAGGAACTCACATGGTCCATCCACACTGAAGTCGTTGTGAAGAAGGCTCATCAGCACCTCTTCTTCCTGAGACGGCTGAGGAAGTTTGGAATGAACCGCCACATCCTCACACGGTTCTACACCTGCACTGTGGAGAGCATCCTGACAGGCTGTATCTCCGCCTGGTACGGCAATAGCACAGACCACAACGGCAAAGCACTGCAAAGGGTGGTGCGAACTGCCAGACACATCATCGGAGGTGAGCTTCCCTCCCTCCAGGAAATATATACAAGGCGGTGTGTGAAAAAAGCTCGGAGGATCATCAGAGACTCCAGCCACCCGAGCCATGGGCTGTTCTCACTGCTACCATCAGGCAGGCGGTATCGCAGCATCAGGACCCGCACCAGCCGACTCCATGATAGCTTCTTCCCCCAAGCAATCAGACTTTTGAACTCTTGATCTCCCACGATCAATATACATCAGCACTGCACTTTATTACTCTTACTCTTATATCTCACACCGGACTGTCATAAATTATATTATTATTATTATATTATATTCTCTCTTAATAACTGACTATCAACCAACAGCCTGAATGTCAATACAGTACAATACAACCTACTGTACATTCTATATATACTACTATATATACCTTTTTTATTTTTATTGAATAACGTGTATCTATATTGTGTGTATTGTATACTGTACATTGTATGTTATTATTTGTATATTGTTGTGTGTAATTATGTGTATATTAGACTTTAAATTGTGCTGTGTTAATTTGATGTTATTGTAAACTGGTATATGTCTCATCACTGTCACGACTGCTATGTTGATCGGAACTGCACCCAAGAATTTCACACACCATTGCACTTGTGTATATGGCTGTGTGACAATAAAAGTGATTTGATTTGATTTGATTTGATTTGAAATGTCCTCATAAACCACATTTATATAATAATACCCTTGTAATTACCAGTTTATAACCTAAAAAAAGTCCTCGTAAACCACTTAAACCTGCCCACACACACACACACTCACACACACACACACACAATCTCACATACACACTCACACACACACACACACACACACACACTCACACACACTCTCACACACACTCACACACACACACACACACACACTCTCTCACACACACTCTCTCTCACACACACACACACACACACACACACATACACTCTCACACACACTCACACACACACAAACACACACACACACTCTCACACACACACACACACTCACTCTCATACACACACTCTCACATACACACTCACACACACACACACACACACTCTCACACACACTCTCTCTCTCACACACACACAAACACACACACACACTCTCACACACACACACTCACTCTCATACACACACTCTCACATACACACTCACACACACACACACACACACACACACTCTCACACACACTCTCTCTCTCACACACACACACACTCACACACACTCTCTCACACACACACACACACTCTCACACACACACACTCACTCTCATACACACACTCACACATACACACTCTCACATACACACTCACACACGCACACACACACACTCTCTCACACACATACACTCTCACACACACTCACACACACACAAACACACACACACACTCTCACACACACACACTCACTCTCATACACACACTCTCACATACACACTCACACACACACACACACACTCTCACACACACTCTCTCTCTCACACACACACAAACACACACACACACTCACACACACACACTCACTCTCATACACACACTCTCACATACACACTCACACACACACACACACACTCTCACACACACTCTCTCTCTCACACACACACACACACACACACACTCACACACACACACACACACACACACTCTCACACACACTCTCTCTCTCACACACACACACACACAAACACACACACACTCTCACTCACACACACTCACACATACACACACACAAAGTGGCATGATCTGTACTGTAACTGCATTCCTGGTTCACATTTTTCTATAACTGTTTTGATTCTCATTTATATAATCTCCCAGATGACAGAAATGTGATGTGGAGTTCAACAGGACTGAGTTATGAGGAGGTTTGGTTTTAAAACAGAATATTAAATGTTCAGGATTCTCGTTAGAGTCGCTGTCAGTGCGGAGAATCAAACAGTCTCTCCACGAGGAAAAACTCGACGCAGATCATTGAGACTTTGAAAACACCCTCACACATACATCCTCAAACACTGCAGATAATTTATAATATAACAGTAAAATCAGCTTATATCTCTTGATTTTATGATGTGATGAATGTAAGCTGATTGTCATGTAGTTTCATCTGCTGCTCACGTCTCTATTGACCTCAACTGACCTCTGAAGGGTTACTCGTGTTTCTAGTAATAGTTTTTGTGTTGCGCAAAAGAACAAAGTCAAACAGCTTCAGAACAAGATGAGGGACAGAACTTTCATATGTGGGTGAACTAATACTCATAATCATATTTTTTCATGGTGATTGGCATGAGGGCATATTTGGCTGTGATTTGGCAGTATGATTTCTAGAATGTGTTAAAGCAACTGTGAAGATATTTAAAAGGGCCAAAATCTGCCTCCATCACGAAGAGCATTGAGATTGAGCGTCAGCTTTTCTCTTCGAACGTAGGTCAGTCCAGCTCACATTCATCAAATCCAACTGAGCTATTTAAAATGTTTCAAATACTGAAGGAAAAACGTCAACTGAAAAGAACCACTACAGTTTTTTTTCTGTATACAACTCTTGACAGAAGACTTTCTCATTGTTAAAGTTTATATTCAAGTCTTTCTGCACTCAATGTTTCTTAAAAGTTCTTGATATAAAAGGTGCAGAAAAAGTTTTTTATATATATTTTTATTAAAGCTGCACTATGTAAGATTTTTTGGTTAAAAATGAACAAATTGCCATTATTAAGTACATAAACATTCATTGTTCAAAACAATGTTCTTACCCCGATTCACTACGGTAAGCCTATAAAAATAATCTGTATTTTGAGCTGTCGGGTTCGATTTGGTGTGAAATCGCTGACTTATGATGTACATCCGTGCGTCATTACGTCATGTTCGTGAACACAGGAAAGAAGATCCGGCTGTGTCGTTCCCATGTAAACAGTAGATGTTAACTGTTATATTGCCTTTTGAAGCATATTATTTGCATGTTTAATAAAGTATATTTTATCCCCATCATTATTGAATCCTCGTTTTATGTTTTTAGTTTACTGTGTTATTGTGTGCATTTTTAGACATACTATTGTAGTATTACGGTTCACTTGCATTATCAACTGAGGCTGTAAAATATAATATAACAATAATAAAGTCTTCCATTGAACTCATATCAGCCATATCACGAGTATCACCTCTTAAATTGATGTGTAGTAAAATACAAACTTTAATAGTAGATAAATTAAAATATACTGAGAGTGATTGAGTCCCATTCTCTATGTAAAAGCACTTTGAGTGTTGTGTCAGAAAAGCGATATAAGTGTACAATTCATTCACTCAAAATATGTGAATACGAGTGTTGTTTATCTTCATCAAAGCATGTAATATTTCAGTTTTAAATCTTTAATCGTATAACATTATATCAACATGAAAATAACATGTTATGACTCCGCCTCTGAATATCTCCAGTCATAATCACACACAGGTGATGTCCAGGTAACCTCACATCATGAGATTAATTCGCCAGAAGAGCAGTGCCGAAACACGACTGACGTAATGTGTTCTTCTGCGAATTGCTTGCAATTTTAAGTTTCAACCACAGATGTCGCTAGAGAGCACAAAATTACGTAGTGCAGCTTTAAACAACACTTATTACCTAACAGGTATTACATCTGTGTATGTAACAGCCCTCGGCTTGGTAAACAACAGGGTAAAAATGTTCGAGTGCCGCAGTCAGATCTTTTGATTAGCCAATCAGAAGACTTTCTACCTGTCAATCATTGTGCATGTTTATAGCGCAGCCGGTATATGCTCGTAGTGCTGGTATGGCGAAACGCTCAGAGGAACTTCCCGCCTTCCATCTGCTCTAATACAGCAGTCTGTAGTGTGTCTGTGTGTGCGCTTCTTTAGTGGGCGGGGTTTTGGAAAGAGGGGGCGTGGTTAATCAACAGTTGGTCCGGTGGAAATTCCAGAATGGCTAAAATCACTTACAGCACCTTTAATAAGAGCATTATCAATCTAAAGAACCATTTAATGCTAGAATAGTTCTTTGTGTTGGAGTTTAAGGTTCTTTAGAGTCTGTTCTTTATGGAACCTTAAAATCAGGGTTCAGTTCAGGATTCTGCCATTGTTACAAGCCAAAGAACAGAGAAACTTAGAGGGCAGGACGGGATTTTATTTTATGTTTATAAATAGTTTTGCATTCCCTCTTAATAGTTTTTTCATTCCCTTGCAATACCTTTCTTCATCCATTCTTTACGAAAATAACCATGGTTTTACTACAGTAACTATAGGTCAAATATGGTATATGTAGTAAAACCATAGTAAAATACAAGAAAACCAGAACTATGGTAATAAAAATCATCATTATTCTGTCAAATAAAACATGTTTAGTTTTACTATAGTAACACCATTATTAATTTGTTGCACAAGTATTGGTTTTAAAACCATGGTTTCTACCAAAAACATGCCCTTATGACAATTAACTATGGTTTCACTACAGTAAACCTGCAGTAACCAGGTTAGTAACCATTTTTGTGCTAAGAACAACAATTTGAAAAACACATTCCACAAATGAACCCTAGTGTTACTATAGTTTAAGCAGAATGATTATGGTTTTTATTACCATCGTTTTTCCTGTTTTATTACTATAATTTTACAATGAATAACATGGGTAAAATATGCTTACTGTAGTAAAACTAAGGTTACAGTTTTGTAAGGGATGGATAACACAAAAGCTAAAATAATTGCAAGGGATCTCAAAATAATTTCTTTTTCTGAGAGAACGCTATTTCATATAATAATTTCTCTCCCTGTCCTCTACGGGGGTCAGTTCAAAAGAACTAGTTTTGTTTAGAATGTTTATTAGAATCATAAAGTTACTCCAGATCACCTTCACAAACACCTGCCACCCGAAACAACCAACATCCCAATACCCGAAACATTGGACGTCAACACCCATGTGATCTCTGACTGAACAGTTTCTACACATCTCTGTGTCTCTTTCTGCTCCCAGTACCAGATGCTCCTCTCAAACACAGATGGATGGATGGATGGTGAAAACAGAGGGATTTTATGTCATCTTCTTCAACTTTGATCAAACGAAACAATCAATCATGCGTCTCTGATCACAATGATGAAAAAGAATCAAGACAAGAACCCTCCATTGTGAGAGTGAGTGAGTGAGTGAGTGTGAGTGAGAGAGAGAGAGAGAGTGTGTGTGTGTGTGTGTGTGTGTGTGTGTGTGTGTGTGTGTGTGTGTGTGTGTGTGTGTGTGTGTGTGTGTGTGTGTGTGTGTGTGTGTGTGTGTGTGTGTGTGTGTGTGTGTGTGTGGCATTCACTTTATAGGTGTATAAACCTGAACAAATGTATGATAAATCCTAATAAAATGATTACATAATGCTGATACACCATTTTTCATCCTCCTGTCATATGGCTGTAGCTCAAGACCGGTTGCCCACTGAAGCTAAGCAGGGTTGAGTCTGGTCAGTACCTGGATGGGAGACCTCCTGGGGAAACTAAGGTTGCTGCTGGAAGAGGTGTTAGGGAGTCCAGCAGGGGGTGTTCACCCTGCTGATCTGTGCAGGTCCTAATGCCCCAGTATAGTGACGGGGACACTATACTGTAAAAAGACACTGTCTTTTGGATGAGACGTTAATCTGAGGTCCTGACTCTCTGTGGTCATTAAAAATCCCGGGACACTTCTCGTAAAGAGTAGGGGTGTATCCCTGGTGTCCTGGCCAAATTCCCCCCATTGGCCCTTATCAATCATGGCCTTCTAATAATCCCTATCCATTAATTGACCGTATCACTCTACTCTCTCCTCTCCATCAATAGCTGGTGTGTGGTGAGTGTACTGGTGCACTATGGCTGCCGTCGCATCATACTGGTGGAGGTTTGAGGAGATTCCCCTGTTCACTGTGTAAAACACTTTGAGTGTAGTGTCAGAAAACACTATAGAAATGTAACATTCATTCATTCATAGAGAGACACTTTACACCATCCAATAAATTCCTCTTGGATAAAGTCAAGTCTCACACTACATTTATTCTTCTTGAATATCCTGAATTCAGATGGCATACTAACATACTGCATATATCGATATAGCAGAAATAGTAAGAGTAGTATGATCATATGCCATTATGAACTCAACAGAAACACATCACATTATGGAAGTAAAATGGGTTGCAAACATGTTGAATTAAATGTTCATGTTTGTCAATGCGATGTACTAATATTGATTCATTTGCAATAGCAATTCTTAAACTAGCAAATGGCACTGGAAAAGTGTTTGACTTTCAGTGACTGAAAACTGAATCTGTCGCTGATGTGAATGATGTTGTCTAACGGTGCGTTCACACTACAGCTGAACTCTCAGCCACTTTCACCAGTTCAGACTTCACGCTGTTACATAATTAATCACGAAGCAGGACAAAAACCTCAGTGTGTTTTACACTGTTTCATTCACACTCATGAAAGGCTGTAAAATGCTCGGCCGTTTACGCAGACATGTCGATGTGAGCTTTCATCTGTAGAAAGAACAGACTGATTTTAATAACGTACAACATCTCGTTTTTCTGTTCTATTCACTTTCCGTTAATGCAAAAGAAACTCTGACTTAAGAATGAACTGTTTAGTATGAAATATTCTCAGATTTTATCCTGTGTTTCTGTCTGAAGATGTCTGCACATTTACTTGCAATCAGACATTAAGACCTAAAACAAACTCTTCTCAAGAACATGAACACGGACGTTTCACACAGACTGAAGATTTGTGTCCGAGCTCAATTCAAAATGTGACACAAGCTTGTGTTTTGTTCCCAGTGTTGACTCTATAGCATATGAGATATATAAGTATGTTTCTGGCCCAACAGGGACGTGTGCGGTGGAGCGGACACAACATTATCCTCTGGAAAATACATCATAACTATGAAGAGTTTACAGGAAGACATTTCAAACATCTTTGAACAGCTCATCTTGACACGAATCTTATGTGTAATATTTAAATCAGTGTTCTCGTGGATGTTTTCGAGTTGTTGAGAGTGAATCTGACCCCAGCCTAGCTGGGATATGTGAAAAAGAAGAATTTCACCGTATATGTGCAAATGTATAATGTGTGATAAATAAAGAAAATTATTGAATGTGATGTTGACGGTCAGTCTCATTAGTGTAAATGATCCACAGGTTCATTATTCCTAACGAAGGTCTGCCGTAATGAAACAGGCTGTTTGGCATTGATAAACGTTGTCCTTGTGATCTGTTGTCATCTATTAAGCAGAAACGCATAAGCCTTCATTACACACACAACTGATGTGAAACACACACACACACATTGTGCTCAGTGTTTTTCTTCAGTGTTAGTTTGTCTTTATTCATGCTGTCTCTGCTCACTTGATTTATCACTGATGTTTTCAGGTGCAGGACTTTATGAAAACATACTCATGAATCACAGCAAGAACAATGAGAAGACAAACTGTGTTTCCAAGGACTCACACAAAAAAACAATCTGCTTTCTCTGACTTTCAAAGAAATGTGTGTAGCACAAACACTGCAGGATGGACGTTTATTACTTACTGTTAGAGGTTTGATCAAATGAGCATTATTAATAGTGGCGATTGACTTAAACATCACTAACAAACACTGAGAATGGGTGTGTCTTAAATCTGTGGAAACCACAGGAAAAATAATGAGTGGATTATAGTAATAAACAAATCAATAAATATCACAAATGATCTGTGAATCATCAGTCTGTTTTAAGAATCTCAAACATTTCAAGTTCAAACAGCTCCAGCAGAAAACAAAAATAATCAAGAAATGTTCTCTGTTTTGCTGTTGGCCACTCTCATGATTTCATTCATAAAAGCCATTTTAATGAGTTCACAGTGTCCAGTGTAAGTTCAACATCTGCTGCACAATCTGGAGCATCTTTCAAACATGATGAAGCTTAAAGACTCAACAAACACACTGATGTCATGACACAACACACACACATATATTCTGATTGAACATCCATCATGATTCAATTCAACTTGAGCAGAAGAAACGTTTGACCTGAAACGTCACTATCATCTGTAGATCGACTCCACACACACTGTGAATCTCGAGTATAAATGTTCATATTTCGGCTCATGCAAATGAAGCCTTTTTAGGACCATTAATATTGTGACATGACAATCAAACACCTTTATCCCCCGTAATTCTCATTAGTGTAGTTCTCAATGCTGATTCTCTATTATATTATATTATCTTTTATCTTTTTTTTTAATCAAATTCAGCATACATAAAATTTAGAAGAACCATCTGATATCAAGTGAAATATTGATAATTATTAATTTCTCATTTATTCTTTTAAATGTGATATTTTTTGATTATATATTTTAGGTGACACTGCTGTTCAAACAGTGCACACTTATTAAAAATACAGATGAAGCTTTAACGGTCATCATCTGATCATGTGTCATATACATGTGTGCAGTCACATGATCAGATCAGAAAACAAAACAAATAAAAACTGATCATCTCTATAGAGCACAGCAGTGTCCGACCACTTTTCCAGCCATCTGGCATTTTTCCCATTCATTTCTTCCATGGAATTTAAATAAAATCCTTCATAAAAGAGTTGTGCGATATAAACCAAACCAACCAGCTCCAAGGTGAATTACAACATTAAAAACTTTGAATTGAAGCAAACAATATATTTTTAAATCGGTCAAAAAGACAAAGATACACGACTTTGTACTTAATATTTCAAGTAGTAGTTCAAGTAACTTTTTCAAGTAGTTTGCACCATCTGTTCTGTTGTTTAAAAAAACATAATATCTTGACCACACACAATACTGATATAATTCAGTCATGCATTTTCTATATAAATATTATTATAGCCCAAATAAGTTGCCCATATCTTTTAATGGATTTAATGAGTTAAATGCGCAAATCCATTCATATAATACTAGAAACTCCAATACTCTTCATCCTCCCTTGTATTGTACTACACCAGGGGTCAGCAACCTTTTTGACATAGAGTGCCTTTTTTTATTTCCCTGGTCAATGGCTGTGAAAACACCCCAAGTCAACAAGTTTGAGTCCACTTGTGAAAATGTTTCTGTTTTGCATTTTTCTATTTATTTGTTTATTTTTCTTTACAAATGATATTATCAGCATAACAGTTTGAGTGAAAAATTTGTGCAAAACCCGCATGTGAAAAATATTCCATGTGAATTTTCACAAAGCATCTTGTGAAAGTACTTTAATGAAAGAAAAGCTGTCCTTTTGTACAAAATGAGTTAACATAGTTAATGTCACAAATTTGCTTATTTGATTACTGATCATGAAATTGTGTGGAATCTTAAATATTTCTTATATTATGTCATTGTAATCATATAATCACTAGCACACAAGCAACAGCGAGAGAGGAGCAGACTATTTTATTTATATGAAGTTTTTCGCACCTGCATTTCAATCTACATCTTGATGTAATCCTCCCTCATCAGCTGAATGGGAGGATAAACACTATTAAAGTGTGACGAGACTCACACTGTGCATGTAAGACATTCATGCATCACAAGCCGATCAACTATTTAGCCCTTTCGGCGAATCACACCTGCAAAATCCTAAAACTTGATTTCCAGGTTTAATTTATACTTTGAATAGACTCAGATTTTGGATGTGTGTTTATGTTTTCTCTTTTAATCATTTAATGTAATTTTGATTGTAACTATGATTTAAGGAGGGTGTATCTGTATGCTGGGTTGGAAATCTCAAGGATTAATAGTGGTGTTTTCCTTATTACATCACGTGTTGTTCTGAAAGCAAAAAGAAACAAATGAAACACTGAACGTAGGTTGTCATCCGTGCAATCTGACCAAAGCAAAGTAGGTATGTTTACTTGTGTGATTAACTGAAAGTGAAACGCTGCCGGCTCGTGATGCACGAGTCTATTGGGTATACTGCAGTCTCGTCACATTTTAATAGTGTTTAGTCTCCATTCAGCTGATGAATACATGCTGTGTAATCATGAGGAAGGCTTACATCAACATGTAGATTGGAATGCAGGTGCGGAATTTATATAAATAAAACAGTCGACTCCTCTCTCGCCGTTGCTGGCGTGCCAGTGCTTACCCCTCCGCGTGCCAGTGCTGGCATGCGTGCTATAGTGTAATGTTGCTATAGGCAGACGAAGAGACGATGATCTAGGAGTGATGAAGCCAAGTGCAGTTTAATTTACAATTGTGGAATCCAAAAAACCCTGACTACAAACATGAAACATAAACATGAACTTGAATATAAACTTGACTAAACATAAACTTGACTTGACATGAACTTGACTTGACATGAACTTGACTTGACATGAACTTGACTTGACATGAACTTGACTTGACATGAACTTGACTTGACATGAACTTGACTTGACATGAACTTGACTTGACATGAACTTGACTTGACATGAACTAAACTAAACTTGGCTTGGCTTGGATAGAACAAAACAACAAAGTTACATTCACAATACCTGACACTAGACAATGCAAACATGAGGGCTTAAATACACAGACATAGGTAACAAGACAACCAATGAACAGACAGAACTATAAACAAGATAACAAGACTAATAAACTAAAACCAATGACAAACTAGAACTGATAACAAAGTAATCAAACAATGAACCAATGAAAACAAGACACATGAACAGGGGAAACACATGACAAGATCACATGAGGAAACATGAAATCACATGACAAGGAACAAACATGGCATGGAAACAGGAATACATTTCAAAATAAAAGACATGAACACCAAACATGAACAAAAACGCATCTAGATGTGACATATAGGTTGCCGACCCCAGCACTACACGGTGTCAATTTTCCATTAAATACAGAGGTTCATTCCTCTGGAATACATATTTCCACAATGCCAAAACGTTAACCTCCCTAAATAACTACAAACACATATTGAGGATCAATTTCTATGTCTTTCATTTTCTACTTTTGATCTAACTTGGTGGAATTTATTTGTTTTTGTTTGTTGTTTTAATAATATTTTTTTCTTTCTTTATATATATATATATATATATAGTTTGTTATTGAAAAGGTGAGGTATTCAAACAAGCCCATAAGGGATTCTAATCTCTCCTGCATATCTCTTTTCTATTTTTGTATGTGTCTGATGTCTCTGATAGTGTATGTATCTGATGTATCTGATGGTGTATGTATCTGATGTATCTGATGGTGAATGTGTCTGATGGTGTATGTGTCTGATGGTGTATGTGTCTGATGTATCTGATGGTGAATGTGTCTGATGGTGTATGTGTCTGATGTATCTGATGGTGTATGTATCTGATGTATCTGATGGTGAATGTGTCTGATGGTGTATGTATCTGATAGTGTATGTATCTGATGGTGAATGTGTCTGATGGTGTATGTGTCTGATGGTGTATGTATCTGATGTATCTGATGGTGAATGTGTCTGATGTATCTGATGGTGAATGTGTCTGATGGTGTATGTGTCTGATGGTGTATGTGTCTGATGGTGTATGTATCTGATGTATCTGATGGTGAATGTGTCTGATGGTGTGTGTGTCTGATGTCTCTGATGGTGTATGTGTCTGATGTATCTGATGGTGTATGTGTCTGATGGTGTATGTGTCTGATGTATCTGATGGTGTATGTGTCTGATGTATCTGATGGTGAATGTGTCTGATGGTGTATGTATCTGATAGTGTATGTATCTGATGTATCTGATGGTGTATGTGTCTGATGGTGTATGTATCTTATGTATCTGATGGTGAATGTGTCTGATGGTGTATGTATCTGATAGTGTATGTATCTGATGTATCTGATGGTGAATGTGTCTGATGGTGTGTGTGTCTGATGTCTCTGATGGTGTATGTGTCTGATGTATCTGATGGTGTATGTATCTGATGGTGTATGTGTCTGATGGTGTATGTGTCTGATGTATCTGATGGTGTATGTATCTGATGTATCTGATGGTGTATGTGTCTGATGGTGTATGTGTCTGATGTATCTGATGGTGTATGTATCTGATGTATCTGATGGTGTATGTGTCTGATGGTGTATGTGTCTGATGTATATGATAGTGTATGTGCCTGATGCATCTGATGGTGTATGTGTCTGATGGTGTATGTGTCTGATGTCTCTGATGGTGTATGTGTCTGAGGAATCTGATGGTGTATGTGTCTGATGGTGTATGTGTCTGATGTCTCTGATGGTGTATGTGTCTGATGGTGTATGTGTCTGATGCATCTGATGGTGTATGTGTCTGATAGTGTATGTGTCTAATGGTGTATGTGTCTGATGTCTCTGATGGTGTATGTGTCTGAGGAATCTGATGGTGTATGTGTCTGATGGTGTATGTGTCTGATGTCTCTGATGGTGTATGTGTCTGATGGTGTATGTGTCTGATGTATATGATAGTGTATGTGTCTGATGCATCTGATGGTGTATGTGTCTGATGGTGTATGTGTCTGATGCATCTGATGGTGTATGTGTCTGATGGTGTATGTGTCTGATGTCTCTGATGGTGTATGTGTCTGATGGTGTATGTGTCTGATGGTGTATGTGTCTGATGGTGTATGTATCTGATGCATCTGATGGTGTATGTGTCTGATGGTGTATGTATCTGATGCATCTGATGGTGTATGTGTCTGATGGTGTATGTGTCTGATGTCTCTGATGGTGTATGTGTCTGATGTCTCTGATGGTGTATGTGTCTGAGGAATCTGATGGTGTATGTGTCTGATGGTGTATGTGTCTTATGTATATGATAGTGTATGTGTCTGATGCATCTGATGGTGTATGTGTCTGATGGTGTATGTGTCTGATGTCTCTGATGGTGTATGTGTCTGATGGTGTATGTGTCTGATGTATATGATAATGTATGTGTCTGATGCATCTGATGGTGTATGTGTCTGATGGTGTATGTGTCTGATGTCTCTGATGGTGTATGTGTCTGAGGAATCTGATGGTGTATGTGTCTGATGGTGTATGTGTCTGATGTCTCTGATGGTGTATGTGTCTGATGGTGTATGTGTCTGATGTATATGATAGTGTATGTGCCTGATGCATCTGATGGTGTATGTGTCTGATGGTGTATGTGTCTGATGGTGTATGTGTCTGATGTATATGATAGTGTATGTGTCTGATGCATCTGATGGTGTATGTGTCTGATGGTGTATGTGTCTGATGTCTCTGATGGTGTATGTGTCTGAGGAATCTGATGGTGTATGTGTCTGATGTCTCTGATGGTGTATGTGTCTGATGGTGTATGTGTCTGATGACTCTGATGGTGTATGTGTCTGATGTCTCTGATGGTGTTATGTGTCTGATGTCTCTGATGGTGTATGTGTCTGATGGTGTATGTGTCTGAGGAATCTGATGGTGTATGTGTCTGAGGAATCTGATGGTGTTATGTCTCGCTAATTGAGGTGAAAGTCATTTGTATCATTCCACACCTGTTTCATATGAATCTTTGAGTAAATTACAAGTTTATGTTGTGTTTTGCTGTAATGATCCTGACTGTACAGAAATACATTTGTAAAAAGTCCATCATGGTGCCATAACTCATAAAATTTGTTTATCCACCATTTGTTTGTTTGTTTGCTCCCTTAAGCTGAACATCACCTGCCAAACACACAAGAGCAGCTCAACAAACAGCCGCATCACACTGATGATCTAAACAACATCTGTGTGTGTTGAAATCTGCACCAGTGAGTCTTCAGATCCAACAAGTGTAGAAAGTGTAGAAAAGTGTAGAAAAGACCACAGCAGCAATTTCCCAGCATGCACCTCATCAAGAGAAGTCACTCAAAAGCCCTAACTGGACAGAGTTAGTTTTATAAAGGGACGTGAGGTCATGTGATAATTACCAGAGTGTCTCCGTTGTTTTAAACCTGTGTGAATCGATCTAGTCTGTCATTTTTCCAGACTTTTACGGACTGCATTCCCGCGCTGGTAAAGATTACAACGTCTTTTACCTTCTATAAAATGGCCAGTAAAAATAACACCTGGTTAATTCTTTTCTTTTCTTGTCAGTCCATTAGAAGAATCCTGCAAACAAAAACATTCCTAAAATAGAAACTGTTGTGAATCTGAATATTACTTGGCCTCTTGACATCTCAACCTTTTGACCTGCACTTTTTCATCACTTGAGCAGTGGGTCAGAATGAGGAAACTCAGGATGAAGAATGTTGATGATGCTCCATCATACAAGGAACAGTCTGTGCTCAAAGACCAGATTTAGTTTTCATAAAGCTGTTTATTCTTCTCAATATTGTCATCAAAGTTATAGATCTCTTTATTCTCAGCTGTATTTTAGTCTTTCAGCATCATAAATCAAATCTCAGCACAGACTGATTCTCACGTTTACATGACAAATTACTTGTTGTAGTTTAAAATGAACAATATGATAAAACTGTGATGCTGGACAATTAAACTATTCAGCCATCTGTAAACATTGTGTAGATCACTGCCCTTACAAAAATCGAGAGTTCATGGCAAATTTGCTGCAAAATATTTTCACATGCAAATGAGCTTTGCGGCAAACTTGTGGCAAGTTATTACCAAAGGTTTCCCAGAGGTTCACCACAACTGGTGAAAAGATGCAAACTTCTGGCAAACATTTGTTTGCAGGGGGGCCTGGGTAGCTCAGTGGTAAAGACGCTAGCTACCACCCCTGGAGTTCGCTAGTTCGCTAGTTTGAATCCCAGGGCGTGCTGAGTGACTCCAGCCAGGTCTCCTAAGCAACCAAATTGGCCCAGTTGCTATGGAGAGTAGAGTCACATGGGGTAACCTCCTTGTGATCGTTATAATGTGGTTTGTTCTCATGGTGAGATGAGTGTGGTTGCCACAGTGGATGGCATGAAGCCTCCACATGTGTTATGTCTCCATGGCAATGCACTCAATAAGCCACATGATAAGGTGCATGGGTTGATGGTCTCAGATGCAGAGGCAACTGGGATTTGTCCTCCGCCACCTGGGCATTCAAAAAAAAAAAGCTCATTTGCATGTGAAAATATTTTTTGGCAAATTTGTGGCAAGTTTGCAGCTAGTTTAGACTGTCATTGTAAGGGTGACTAAGATTTACAGTAAATACTGATGTTCTTTTATTCAAACTCCCATCACAAACACTGAACACTGTTTCAGATCTTCTGCAAACACTTCTGTGTGAAATCACTCAATCAGATTTTGAACTGATTCACTGAAACGAACGATTCAAAAGAATTGATTTGCAGTAATGTGTGTCTTCCCTAAACTACAGGAAACTGAGAACTGTTTCATATATGTGTCATTAAAGTGACTGTCTGAATCTAATGAAGTAATTCTGACCTGAACTGAGACATGAGCTGCAGGTGAATGGATGGACAGACGCTTGAGATGTTTCGATCAGATCAGATGAATCTCAAGAGCAACTGACTTGGAAAACCTCTTTGATTCCACATTTATCAGCGGTTTAGTGTGAATAACTACAGCTCATTGAAATGCACCAGTACAGTAAAGAACAACTGCTGTCATCAGACCAGAGAAAATGAAGATTCACGCGACGTGAATTAAAGTGGTGCCTTTGATCACAAACACTTTGAACTTCCTGTCAGACTTTTGCCTTCAGTATGAGAAAGAGGAAAATTCCAGAGATGAAACATTTCACAACACAGCACACTCGTCCACACATCCCTCTCTCTCTTTGCGGCTGTGGATGTAAAGATTGAAAACGAGAAGAGAATCATGTGAGATGAGAGAAATGACTCAGTGCAGTGAGACAGATGTGTCTCTTGTGTGTCTCACTGAATAGATGTGAGCAGATTTACTGCTGATCAAACCCTTCACTCTCATATCAGACAGACAGTTCTTAGACACAGTGTTTATTGTGTGAGTGTTTGAGATGATCTTCACCAATCCATCAGGTAGGATTCACTCTCTGATACTCCAGTGAAGTTTGAACAGAGTTCAGTTCATATGTCACATGTTCTTCTAAAAGTATCTACTGAACTCACTGTCACCATGGCAATAAGGGATGAGACATCAAAGGTTCACACCTAATTAGTACAACATGTTTCTGTGGTTACAGTATGAGTTACTCAACTATGTCATTTTCAGTAAGAAGCAGAATTGACTAGATATCCGCCTTATTATTCAGAGTAACCCCAGCGCGGCCGTTATCAACCTTAAATGTGGTCCTCTTCTGGTGTGAGCCACTTTCAGCCAAACACAAATACTCAATTATGCTGTTTTATATTGCAGGCTGGCATTATACAGTATGTCATCAAATTATATTATGCTTAATAATTTTCATGAGCACATTGTTTCAGAGTGCATATAGTTTTACTGTTAATCACGTTTTGCCATCATTTCGCCCACAGTGTTGCACCAGCAGAATGAATGAGATGAAACGGACAGTCCTCAGTTCTGTCTGTCACAAATACCACAAACTTTACACAACCAAGAGAGAGCTCAGCGGACAGCATCTTGTGTCATCTTTTTTTTTCCTCCCCTTTTCTCCCCAATTTGGAATGCCCAATTCTCAATGCGCTCTAAGTCCTTGTGGTGGCGTAGGGACTCGCCTCAATCCGGGTGGCGGAGGACGAATCCCAGTTGCCTCCACATCTGAGACCGTCAATCCACGCATCTTAATGACTACAGACCTGTCGACCTGATGTCTGTGGTCATGAAATCATTTGAGAGACTGGTGTTGGCCCAGCTGAAGAACATAACTGGACCCTTTCTAGATCCCCTTTAATTTGCTTATCGAGCAAACAGGTTTGTGGATGATGCAGTCAACATGGGATTGCATCATATACTACAACATCTGGACAGACCAGGGACATATGCAAGGATCCTTTTTGTGGACTTCAGTTTGGCTTTCAACACCATCATCCCAGCTATACTCCAGAATAAATTACACCAACTCTCTGTTCCCATGTCTATCTGTCAGTGGATTACCAGCATTCTGACGGACAGGCAGCAGCTTGTGAGACAGGGGAAATTCACTTCCAGCACCTGTACAATCAGCACTGGTGCACCCCAGGGATGTGTTCTCTCCCCACTACTCTTCTCCCTCTACACCAATGACTGCACTGCCAAGGACCCCTCTGTCAGGCTCCTGACGTTTGCAGACAACACCACTGTCATCGGCCTCATCCGAGATGACGATGAGTCAGAATACAGAAGGGAGATTGAACAGCTGGCTGTCTGGTGCAGTTAAAACAACCTTGAGCTGAACACGCTCAAAACGGTGGAGATGATAGTGGACTTCAGGAGGAACACCCCAACACTAACCCCCCTCACCATTCTAAACAGCACTGTGGCAGCAGTGGAGTCATTCAGGTTCCTGGGCACTACCATCTCACAGGACCTGAAGTGGGAGATCCACTTTGACTCCATTGTGTAAAAGGTCCAGCAGAGTTTGTACTTCCTTCGCCAGCTGAGGAAATTCAACCTGCCACAGGTGCTGCTGATACAGTTTTACTCAGCAGTCATTGAGTCTGTCCTCTGCACTTCAGTAACTGTCTGGATTGGTTCAGCTATGAAATCAGACATCAGAAGACTACAAAGGACAGTTCGGACTGCTGAGTGGATTATTGGTTGCCCCCTGCCCTCCCTTGAAGAACTATACACTTCCAGAGTGAGGAAAAAGGCTGGTAAAATAACTCTGGACCCCACTCACCCTGCCCATTACCTTTTTGAACTGTTGCCTTCTGGCCGACGCTTCAGAGCTCTGAGCACCAGAACCGTCAGGCACAGGAACAGTTTCTTCCCTCAGGCTATCCATCTCATGAACAGTTAAATTGCCCCATTGAGCAATAATTAATGTGCAATACACAGTTTAGTCTTTTTTTATATTTATCCAACACATCCAACCTCTTCTGCCATTACATTTCTCTGGAAAACAAAAAACAAAAACAAAACAAAAAACAAACAAACAAACAAACAAACAAAAAACAAACAAACAAACAAACAAACAAAAACAAAAAATTTGCACTGTACATAACAGATTTGTGTTTGCACTGTACATAACAGATAACAGATCTGTATTAGATATGTGTATGTGTGTATGTATGTATGTATGTATGTGTGAATCTGTGTGTGTATGTACATATGTGTATAACTATTTTTTATTTTTTATTATCTATTATCTATGTCTTGCTGCTGTTTTTGTATTGTTGTGCACTGGAAGCTCCTGTTACCAAGACAAATTCCTTGTATGCATAAGCATACATGGCAATAAAGCTGATTCTGATCTTATCACGTGGTTTGTTGAGTGCTTTTCTGTGGAGACGTAGCGCGTGTGGAGGCTTCACGCTATTCTCCGCGATTCACACATAACTCACCACACGCCCCACCGAGAGCAAACAACATTTTAGCGACCATGAGGAGGTTACCCCATGTGACTACCCTCCCTAGCAACCGGGCCAATTTGGTTGCTTAGGAGACCTGGCTGGAGTCACTCAGCACGCCCTGGATTCGAACTTGTGACTCCAGGTGTGATAGTCAGCGTCAATACTCGCTGAGCTACACAGGCCCCGCCATCTTGTGTCATCGTAAATAAATAATAAACGCATTATTCTCTCCTTTTTGTCAGACAACATTCTCTCTTTCCATGGGCCTGACGTCACTTTGCTTATTTGAGTTCACATTTACTATATAGTCAACAGTCTAAAATTGCTAATGTTGACAAAT
This sequence comes from Myxocyprinus asiaticus, assembly GCF_019703515.2. NCBI lineage: Eukaryota > Metazoa > Chordata > Actinopteri > Cypriniformes > Catostomidae > Myxocyprinus > Myxocyprinus asiaticus. The sequence goes on along the minus strand of NC_059382.1, from coordinate 212,509 downwards.
TATACATCAGTGTGTACACTTCATACGAAATCTAAGAACGAACTGGTGTGATGTCATATAGAACAAAGTCTATCAAAGCGAAGGTGTTTTTGAGTTCGTTTCGGTGGTTTGTAACAGCTGGCCAGTGCGAACTTTCAGGAAAACTTCTTACCAGCTGCTAAACATCTTCTTACCGCCATTGGTTCACGTCATCTATAAGTGTGACCTGAAGCTCCACCTACTTTGAGTCTGACAGCTGATTCCCGGTCAGTCATTTAAAGTCAGTCAACATGAACACTGGTGCAAACATACCTACATCTGTACGATCATTATGATCAGTGTCATTATAAATTACAATAACAGAGTGTGATCGGTGCATGTTATGGCCGCGTGTTAGCATTAGCGCCATTAATGCAGAATGTAAAGATTAGAGATGACACATTATCTACTGCATATTTATTACTTTAAATCATCAGAGTGGTTAAAACAGCTTCTTTTACTGATCTTGTGTGAATTGTACTCATAGAATGATGCATGAAGTCATTGAAAACAAATTTGAATGTCCTATTTGTTGATGTTTTACATAAGTCTTGAGCATCCTCCTGTGTAAATGCTCCTCTAAATGATGTCTGAATGGTCACAAACTGTATGTCGTTGCTCAGCTGTTTCGATCTTCTATTTAACTTCTGAATGAAGAATGAGGAAGAACTTCTCCATAAATGTGCTGGGGCCTTTAGCGTGTATAGTAAATATAGTAGACACAAAGATCTCACATTCAGAATGGCTTATGACATAAATAAAGGCATCATTGGAGATTATGCAGGTAGGGTACAATGGGGTAAAAGGCTCCCTTGATTTTTTTCCCCAAAACACTAAATAGCATCAAAAACTACCATAGTACTTTCCTAAACACCTGTTTACTAAACTCTCCAAAATGTTCCTGTTGCATGAGAATATAGTAAATTGTTGTAGCCCTAACCCTAACCCTAATAAATATCCTGGAAATTATCATATTTATTTTGAAACAAAATGCTTATTTGTCATTTTCAATGTTGTTCAAGGTGATTATATAAAAAGATTTTCAATAACTGTCCAGTAAGTGAAAGGACAGTATCTGGGGTAAAAATTCCCCCATTAAACACCTTGTTTTTCTTCAGTGGGTTAAATAGATTTGATATGAAGAATGTTTAAATTGTGCTCACATTGACTGATCCAATCACAATGAAGATTCATTTGTTCATAGAATACTTGAGATGTTCTGAAATGCCAAATGTGATTGAACTGAACAGGAACATATGCACCGTTTTCTGAAGTGGTTATTTTAAATACTATTATTAATAATAATAATATTAATATTTGTTACTCAAAAAAGCATCTCTCTGTTTCAAAATTAGTTGACAAACTGTGCCCAATAACTATTGCCCCGGTATCAACATTATATCAGTATAACCCCCTGGGGGCATTTTACCCCAAGTGAGGGAGCTTTTTACACCAGGTGTGGGGGTTCTTTATTTTCACACAAATGATGTTGCTCCATCAATTTTCAATAAAAAAAAAAAAATGTATTTTTGAAATCTTGAGACACTTTGTGACCAGAAAAAAGCAAATTTTCCTAAAAGTGTACTTTTAGCCCTGTTGTTCCCTACATATTAATGGAGGTTTGATAGTTTATAAGCCCACACCAGGAAATGAGTCAAATGTTGTCATACAGTCATAGAGGATAGAGCTATAAAATGAATGCAGATAGCACAGCTCAGATCATTTATTTTTGGGAGAATCTGAAGAGAAATGTTTGAGTTCATATTGAGATCTCTGACATTTAATTGCTGACTTTGATATCTTGAGCACAGTTTGAGACATTGTTGAGATCTCTTGTGAAACTCTAGAGGAGACACGTGTGAGATTACTGGAGTCTTTTTCATCAGATGAGAATTCATCAAAAGTCTTCATTGGATCTCCATTTAACCTTGAAACAATAGAAATATTACAGTGATTTTCACCTATGGGACTTCCACATCTGAGATCATCCACATGATAGGCTTGTTGTTTTATTTCTCTGTGTCTCACAGCAGCTCGATCGAGAGATTTTGCTGTGAAAACTGTTCTTTCTACTGTCTCTGTCTGTTTACACACAATAAAGTGATAAAAGAGAAAAACAGATGAGAAACAGAGGAGAAAAGGTTTGAGCAGAGACACTTCACCATCAGAGATGTGACAAAAATCTGTTTGCAGAGGATACAGTTAGAGATGAATTGAAGTTTTATAGCATCGAGCGTTAAGTATTGTCTGTCTGTGTGTGTGTTTTGAATGCTACTGTGCTTCAGTCGTTGCTAAAGGTCATGTTCAGATGTGATATGTCAGCCAGGAAAACAATCTAATAAAATGTCAGTGATCTGCCCTTGGCTGTCATCATCCGCTCTTAAAACGCCTCTAACTGTTCTCAGGGCTGAAAATGAGACGCTCTGAATGAATGTTGATTTGTGATTCTGCTGATCAGAATGTGACAGACGGGCCGTGATCGCTGTGATCAATCACAGTCAGTGCTACAGCTGTCGCTCATCACCGAATCAAACCAGATGATTGTGAAGCGTCTGTTAGCGGCCGCTGTGTTTGATGAGCTCATTATCATGTGACTCCTGGGATTTGATTGAACAGATTCATCTGTGACCCTGAGAGGTGAGGTCAAGAGGTCAAGGTTCGGCTGGTTAGTATAGTTCAAACTCCAAAAAGCATCTTTCTCCAGTTCAAAAGCAGTCATGTATTCTGACGAAATAAACAAAGTCTTGCATATTTCACTGTATTATTGTAGATGTTTCACAAGTGAATGCTGTATAGAGTTCTGATGTCTTGTAATCGGTCATTTACAGTCCACAGGTTCAAATGGCACTATGCAGGTCGTTGTTTACTTCATGTACCAGTCAAGAAACTGCCATTGAGATGAATGTGAATGAGAGCAATAGAGAACTCTTGAGATGAAATTACGGCGTGTTCGACAGTGCTTGTGATTTCTGCCTCAAACACTTTGCTGGAATTACAGAAATCATTCAGTTCTTCTGACAGGATGCTGCATTTGAAAGAAAATGCCATAAAACAAAGTTTGTATCACGTAGCTGTTGAGAGAAAAAATTAGCCACTTTGAGATTTTTGCTGATGTTGATGTTTAAGAGTGCCAGAAGACAAGCAGAAAGAATAGAAATAAATAACAAAGAGAGTTGATCCTGAGGCAACAGAAAAAGAGAAAGAATCTAATATCATCACAGTGTGACACTGTGTGAGATCTAACTTCTTCTGAAGGAACATTAAATATTTAGTATATAACGTGGAACTGCTGAAGATTCATTTATGAAATATTCCACATTAAAGATCTGTAGTTGATCAGATGAAACCGGATGATGTTTCTGTAATTTTATGTAAGACGTCTAGACACAATAAATGACCAAATGACTAAATGTTCCAACCAGGTTGCAATCTGTGGGGGGGGGGGGCAGACATGACAATGTGAATTGTGAATTCAGATGATAGTGTCATTTATATCAAAAACAGTCTAAAATTATTAAACTGTAGATTAAAACAAAAATAACAAGCTGAATAAAAATAACTCTAATACTAATGACAAATAAATTTCTTATTAAATGTAAATGATGCTAAACAATTAACAGGAGGCATTAGGATAAGCTGTCAAATATTTTGCTGCAGGGCTAACATTAGCTAACAAATAAAGATTTTGATCATCAGTCATCTGTTAATTATTTTTCTGGACATTCACGTTCCCGTGTGGCCGCGCTGGTGTTGTGTAGAACTCTGTATCCCCGTCAGGATCTGTTTCGCCCCAAGCAGATCTGTATGGGGGAACAGTTTCTGAAGGTAACATTCTCCGCTGCCAGAATGCATTCACCAATGCACAAAACTAAGCCTAACCCTTCCCTACACTACCGTACCCTACCACATCTAACCCTAAACTAACATACCCTACCTACTATAACCCTAACATACCGTACCCTACCTACACTAACTGTAACCTACCGTACGCTACCTACACTAACACTAACACTAACCTACTGTACCCTACCTACCCTAAACCTAAACTAACATACCATACATACTATAACCCTAACATACCGTACCCTACCTACACAAACCATAACACACCGTACGCTACCTACACTAACACTAACACTAACCTACTGTACCATACCTACCCTAACACTAAACTAACATACCATAACTACTACAACCCTAACCTACTGTAACCTATCAACACTAACCCTAACCTACCGTACCCTACCTAATCTAAAATTAAACTAAAATATCCTACCAACTATAACCCTAACCTATCGTACCATACCGAAACTAACCCTAACCTACCGTACCCTAACTACTCTAACACTAACACTAACCTACCGTACCCTACCTACCATAACACTAACCATCCATTCCCTAACTACCCTAAACCTAACTTACCATACCTTATCTACCCTAACCTACTGCACCCAACCTACTATAAATCTAACGCTAACCAACCGTACCCTACCTACCCTAACCTACCATACCCTACCTACTCTAACACTAAACTAAAATACCCTACCAACTTTAACCCTAAACTACCATACCGTACCTACACTAACCCTAAATTACCGTACCCTAACTATTCTAACACTAACACTAACCTACCATACCCTACCTACCCTAACCATCCGTACCCTAACAAGCCTAATCCTAATATACCGTACCCTATCTACCCTAACCTACTGCACCCTACCTACTCTCAACCTAATGCTAACCAACCATACCCTAACTACCCTGACCCTGACCCTAACCTACCGTACCCTACCTACTCTAACACGAAACTAAAATACCCTACCAACTATAACCCTACAATACCGTACCGTACCTACACTAACCCTAACCTACCATACCCTAACTACTCTAACACTAACCTACCATACCCTACCTACCCTAACCCTAACCATCCGTACAATAACTACCCTAAACATAACCTACCATACCCTATCTACCCTAACCTACTGCACCCTACCTACTCTAAATCTAACGCTAACCAAATGTACCCTACCTAAACTAACCCTAACCATAACCTACCATACCCTACCTACACTAACCCTAACCTACTGTACCATACCTACTCTAACACTAAAGTAAAATACCCTACCAACTATAACCCTAACCTACCATACCGTACCTACACTAACCCTAAACTACAGTACCGTAACTACTCTAACACTAACACTAACATACCGTAACCTACCTACCCTAACCATCCGTACCCTAACTACCCTAACCCTAACCTACCATATCCTATCTACCCTAACCAACTGCACCCTACCTACTTTAAACCTAATGATAACCAACCGTACCCTACCCAACCTAACCCTAACCATAACCGACCATACCCTACCTACACTAACCCTAACCAACCGTACCTTACCTACAATAACCCTAACCTGCCGTACCCTAACAACTCTAACACTAACCTACAGTACCCTACCAAACCTAACCCTAACCATCCACACCCTAACTACCCTAACAATAAAATATCATACCCTATCTAGCATAACCTACTGCACCCTACCAACTCTAAACCTAACGCTAACCAACCGTACCCTACCTACCATAAACCGAACCATAACCTACCATACCCTACCTACACTAACCCTAACCTACCATACCCTACATACTCTAACACAAACCCTAATGTACCGTACCATACATACACTAACCCTAAACTACCATACCCTATCTACCCTAACCCTAACCTACCGTACCATACCTACTCTAACCCTAACCTACCGTACCCTACCTACTCTAACCCTAACTTACCGTAAACTACCTACTCTAACACAAACCCTAACCTACCTTACCATACCTACTACAACCCTAACCTACCGTACCTTAACTTTTCAAACCCGAACCTACAGCTACCTACCTACTCAAACACCAACCCTAACATACCGTACCCAATCTACCCTAATCCTAACACTAACCTTCCGTACCCTACCTACCCTAACCTACAGGACCAAATCTTCCTTAAGCCTAACCTACAGTACAGTACTTACTCTAAACCTAACACACGGTACCCTTCCTATTCTAACCCTAAACTACAGTACCCTACCTAATCTAACCCTAACCCTAAACTACCGTACCCTACCTACTCTAACCCTAACCTACTGTACCCTACCTACCCTACAACACATACCCTAACCTACTGTTCCCTACACTACCCTATCTACCCTAACCCAAACCCTAACGTACCCTACCTACACTAACCCTAACCTACTGAACCATACCTACTCTAACCCCAACCTACTGTACCCTACCTACCCTAACCCTAACCCACCGTACCCTACCTACACTAACCCTAATCTACCATACCTACCCTATCCCTAACCCACCGTCCCTTACCTACCCTAACCCTAACCTACCGTACCCTACCTACCTTAATCATAACCCCATACCCTATCGGGGCTAGGGGGAAACAGATTCCGATGGGGAACACAATTCAGTACAACACCGGTATAAAAATGTCAGTATTTTTTACCTTCTATAAAACAGCTGGTAAAATAATCCCAGGTTAAGGTTAAAAGCCTGTGAATCTGAACTGTCTGTGAGTCCTTGGCTTTAATTATCGTTGTTTCTCAAGTTCTCCATGTGTCTGAAGATGTTGGTCATCTGAGAAGATTCCAGAAAAAAGACGTGCTTCACAACTTCAGATAACTCTGGCTGTTGCGTATGGACGGATGCATGTTTTTCTCATGCATTTAATGCAATTAAGGGTTTATTTACCCATGCAAAAAAGAAACCAGCATGTTTTCTTTTGTTTACAGAAATTAGTACACAAGCATGTAATATTGTTATTTGAACAGAGTGAAGGGGAGAAGATGTGTTTTTAAGTGTTCTTCAGACACTGAAGCCTCTCATTTTGGAATATTTTCCAGAGGGTCATACAGTATAAAAATTACAGAATGTGAACAGATTGTCCATATTTTTAATTCAAGAGTGTAATATAGGATTATAGGCACGCTAATGTCAGCATTTGTGTTGTACTTTGGTAGGTATTCCAGGTATTCCAATCAATTTCTTCTAATAATCCCAGACAGGCTACAGCACATGTTCATGATTAACATTTCTTGATAATTAATCAGCACAGCTCTACATTTTCTGATGGGTTATTTAAGAGTGACATCAGTGAATAAATGCAATGAGTTTATGCACCAATCTCTGGGATCTCTACAGACATCCCTTATCCTGTGCGAATCGAAAGGAAACATTACAGACATCCGCAGTAATAATTAATCTACAGTCAGACATTTGTCCGGAAAACTAATCACGTCCAAATAGGGTTTTACTTAATAGCACCAATAGCATCTACGGTTGGATATGGTAAATGCATTCAGTCTGACTTGAAACAGGGATAAAATGTGTCCCCTCCAGAGATAAAAATAATTCAATAACCAGAAGGGGGAAATCAATCTGAATTCTGAATTAAGCAATCTGATTCTTCTCATGGCACTCTGTTTAACACCAGGTGTCACGTGACAGATCACCAGGCCTGAATTATTACTGGACACCATTGGGTTTTATGAAGTCCGTCTGTAATCTCAAACTCTGCATGCTTCAGTCAACGTAACACACATTTTTGATGTAGGCACACTCACATTACGTATCACAAAAGGGCCAGATGGAATTTGAAAACTTTTTTTTTTTTTGCATTTTCTAAGCACATTTTTTTGGGAAAATCTGCAGAATTCTACTGAGGGAATTTAAATATGATAAAATGTATTAAATGGACTTGAGAGTAAAGTAAGCTCTTATTGGTAGCTGAAAGGATCGTGAAATTTGACAAAATATTTCAGAAACAAACATGCAAGGGATGGGGACTTGTAGAACATTGCTGCAGTTCTGCAGAGTTCTGCACGTCTGGGCCTGCTGATCACTCGTCAGTAGAAACAGATAGGGAAAAATGGAAGTCCATTTTAAACTTTTAAGAACCTTTTAAAAAAACAATAATTTACTGAAAAAATATCACAGAAAAATAATGAAATAGTTGAATACAATGGAATGCACTAGTAAACTCTGGTGGTGTAAATTATTATAGCGGTGAATGTGAGATGAGCAAATGTTATTTTGCATTCTCTACAGATAATAATAAGCTAGAGAGAATTGGATTACGACAGTCAGAAGAGAGAAAGATGCTAAATGTACTGTCACTCCCTCAGAAGTTGGATAAGAAACACTTTCACATCAGTGATGACTAGTTTTTTTTAGTTAACATATACTATATAACACATAGAATAATGTTATATATATTTTTACTAAATATATTTACAATAAAAAATAAAATATTGGAAAAATGAAAGAGTTTACTAGATTTACGCTGTGACATTAGACGGAAACGGATCTTCACAGTCTGTGAAAAGGTGTTTTTTATCACCGTATGGTTTAGTTCAAGCATCTGACGGGAACATGTTAACCTGCCAAATCCTGAACCCTGGATCAGCTTTAACCCACAAGAACTACTGACTAACTTACAAAAGTTACACAGAGAGACAGACGGGTGACACAGAAGCAGTTCTTCATCATGTGATGTCGGATCAGAACACATCACAGACAGAACCTACTAAGAACACTTTCAGTCAAACTCTGCAACTTCATATTTTCATCCTCATGCGGTTCAGATGAAGAGCACAGCTACAGTTTGAGTGCAAATATTGTTTCACACGTGTAAAGTGTTCTATTTGGTTATATTTGTTCTCAGTCCAGTCGTGTGTGTGTGTGTTTCATGTCATGTGGTCATGTTTGGGATGATGCAGAATATGATGTGATTAGATGTGTATGTATAGTGTGTGTACATTACAAGGATATATGTGAGCGGTGAGTTTGTGTTTCAATGAGTTCATTATTGACACATTCACTAGCTGAAGAGCGACTGTGAATTATATTATTTCAGATGTCCGTGAACCTCATCAGCCTCAATCACTGAAGAATATACTGCACTGAATGAGAATAAAAACTCTTATTAATACTCAAGTATGCCACACATTCATTCTGCTGCTGCGCATCAATTTTCCTACAGCCGGAGCCGATTTCATGACATCGGTCAAATCATTTCCTGCAAATCCCTCGGCTGTTTATACAGAACGCCTCGATTAAAACATCAACAGTGTCTGACATCATCAAAGTGAAATAAATGGGGTTTTATGAAGTGTGGAATCTTCTCATTATGAGTAATTTAGCTGCTGTGACACTAAATAATTAAATTAAATAACCTAAAAATTATTGTGAGGAGAAATGTTCAGGTTTTATGAGACATTTGCAAACAACCATATTAGTGATGATTGACAGATATTGTATATCTGAAGATTTTTAAATATATTCATGTGTACAATCATTTACTGTTGAATGCGGAATATTATATATGTTTTTCTTGGTCATTACGGGGTTAACAGGATTACAGTTTAATTGTAAGGACTGGTCAGGAAGTGGTGCTAGTGGAATTAGTAGATTAGTCTGTTTACCTTCATCTATTTATAAACAGCAGATTATCATAAACTCTAACTTTTCACCCTGTTCCTCACACAATGCTATCTTATGACATCTAAACACTTTTACTATAGCGCATGACTCATTTTAACATTTGCATTATATAATCAACTACATTTAAAGCTCGTTCGAGTCTGATGAAACTGTGCGAGAGCTCGACTGATAGAGCATTGCACCTGTGATGTAAAGGAGCGGGATATGAGTCCTGAAGAGCACGCCAGTCCACATGTGAACACAAAGTGTCGTAGCGGTTGTGATTGGGAGTGGTGGCAGCGTATTGGGCTAAAGCACAGAACTGGTAAGCAGAAGGTTGCCGGTTCGATCCCCACAGCCACTTAACTCCAGGTTGTTCCGGGGGATTGTTCCTGTAATAAGTGCACTGTAAGTTGCTTTGGATAAAAGCATCTGCCAAATGCATAAATGTAAATGTTGTGTTTTTCATCTCACATTTCTGACACTGTCGGTTAGGTTTAGT
>NC_059382.1:195000-197500 GCF_019703515.2 Myxocyprinus asiaticus | reverse complement strand
GCGGTGGGAGAGATTCAGCGTCAGGTGTCAAGCATGTTGGCAATGCTGGTGAAGGTCGCTGCTGACTTGGAGGATCTTGCTGTAATACGTCGATCGATCACTGCCATGGAGACGAAATTCTCTGAGTTGGTTACAAGAGTGGGGGACGTCGAGGAACAGATTAATTATCTGGAGTCATCGGAGAGGGAATTAGCTGCTAACCCACTAGCAACCAAGACAGACTTGGAGCGCGTTTGGGAAAAGCTGGAAGACATTGAGAATCGTAACCAGTGAAACAACGTCCAAATTGTTGGAATTCCTGAGAACAAAGAAGGCCGAGATATGGTGAAATTCCTTGACGAGCTCTTCCCGAGTCTGCTAGACATAACAGGCCATAATCTGGAAATCGAGCAAGTTCACACAGTTCCAGCTCGGAGATCCACTGAGGGAGACAGGCCCCGATCAATTCTGGCCAAATTTCTGAGATCATCCGATAAAAATCTTGTGTTACGCGAGGAGTAAAGGAAGGCTTTCTTGGAAACATTTCCTTGTTCCCAGATTTTGCGAATTCAACATAAGAGAAACTTGATCGATTCAAGGAATGCAAGAAACTCTTACATCAACGGAAGGTTGCTTTTGCACTGATGTGCCCAGCCAAATTGAGAAAAGATACTAATGATGGCCGCAAAATATTTACATGCCCACAGCAAGCGATGTCCTTCATAAAGTCAATGGAATGGGTAAGTCTTGGGAGGCACTTAAGGCGGTTCTTAGGGGTTGGATCATACAGTATGCCTCATTCACCAAAAAATCCAAAATCCAAAGAACGAGAACTCGTGGAGTTGGAAGGGAATATTAAAAGTGCCGAGGCAGAGCTGAAGCGCCGAATGTTGTCTGATGGCCTCAGAGAATTGACCCGACTGAAATACAGATATAATACTATTTTGTCACGGAAGGTGGAGTTTTGGTTATTCAGGGCAACACAGTCATACTTTGAGTCGGGTGACGAAGCAGGGAAGCTTTTGGCTAGATATATAAAGCAGAGAGAATCATTCCCTCAGTGAAATCTGCTGGTGGTGAAATTTTTACCTCAGCCACTGATATTAATAATTCTCTTGATTCTGAGATAAACGGAAGTTTATACGGAATCAATAAAGAATAGAAATCTTATGCCAACCATGACACAAGCCCGGATCAGTCTTGATTCTTAAAAAAGACAAAAATCCAAGTGAGTATAAGAGTTACCTTCCAATTTCCCTGATCCAGCTAGATGTAAAAATATTGTAAAAAATTCTGGCTAACTGATTAAGTAAAGTTATGACATCTCTTATACACATAGACCAGGTAGAGTTTATTCAGGGCCGCAGCTCTTCTGATAACATTAGGCGTCTCATCAATATTATGTGGTCAGTAGTGAATGATCAGACTCCGGTCACTGCCATCTCACTTGACGCCGAAAAGGCATTTGATATGGTAGAATGAGATTATTTTAAGATTTTGGAAATATACGGGTTCGGGAATACTTATATTGGATGGATTAAGTTACTTTATAGAGACCCGGTAGCAGCGGTACAAACAAATGGATTAATTTCAGATAATTTTACTCTGGATAGAGGCACTCGGCAGGGTTGCCCTCTTTCCCAGTTATTGTTCTGTCTTGCCCTGGAACCATTAGCAGCCGCGATAAGAAAGGAGGATGATTTTCCAGGGGTGATGGCGGGAGGTGTGGCGCATAAGCTTCTGCTTTACGGAGATGATATTTTATTATTTGTCTGACCCCACTAGATCTATGCCTTGCCTCCACAGAATTATTAATTCCTTTTCCAAGTTCTCAGGATACAAAGTGAACTAGTCTAAATCCGAAGCTTTGGCTCTGACAGCGTACTGCCCAGTAACGGCTTTCCAGCCGGGCGCCTTCCAGTGGCCCAAACAGGGCATTAAGTATTTGGGAATTTTATTCCCAGCAAATTTGTGTGATTTAGTTAGAGTTCATTTTGACCCTTTAATAAAAAGGTTTTCGAGCGATGTGAGTAGGTGGGCTTCATTACATTTATCGATGATTGGGAAGGTTAATGTTATTAAAATTAACTGTATTCCAAAATTCAGCTACCTGCTTCAGTCTCTCACTATAGATGTCCCCCTCTCTTATTTCAAGCAATTTGATAGCATAGGGAAGTCCTTCATTTGAAATGGTAGACGTCCCAGATTACATTTCAGTAAGCTGCATAGGCCGATAGACAAAGGTGGGCTAGGCCTACCCAAGATTTTGTTTTATTTTTATGCATTTGGTCTTTGACATTTGGCTCATTGGTCGCTTCCACCTGAGAGAGCCCCTCCCTGGTTTGGTATTGAACAGGAGGTTCTTGCCCCTATTTCGCCATTGTAAAGTCTTTCAATCAAACTAACCGGAGAAGTTAAGTGACAACCCTTTATCTCGCATTTGCACTCGGTTTGGACAAAAGTGTCCAGAGTGTTTAAATCGATTTTTTTTTAAAATGTTGCCTCAAGCATACGGCTGAAC
>NC_059382.1:177500-190000 GCF_019703515.2 Myxocyprinus asiaticus | reverse complement strand
AAAGGCGCTGAATGCAATCATTTTCTGAATAAAGGCTTTAAATGTGATAAAGGCCCAAGACTGTATAATTTTTGGTTTTTAAAGATACTTGTATTTTTTAAGTTCACACAGTACAAGACAAACACTGTGTCTGCATCGCCAGCAGTTCGCTTGTTTCAGTCATCTTTTCTTTCTTTTTTGTGCTGATTCAAAGAAAAGACGAATATAATTTGAATTTCATCAGTGATGTATCTGTAAAATAACATGACTGTGTCAGATGGCTAGCAAACAGAAAATACACACAATTATTTACGGCCATCACGTTGTCCCTCATGGTGTTTTTTTCCCCAGTAGAATCTGAACACGATATTTTCTTCGAGAATCCGAACGCTGCTCTTCTCCATACAAAAACAGTTCATACTGAGCACTACTGTCAAGGTCCAAAGAGAGAAAAATCATTATTAAAATACTATAAAAGTAGTCCAAACAACACAAAGCTGTTGTGTGTCCCCAGAAAGCTTGCAATATAATGCACTGTAGCACTTCTCAGTGGAAGGAGGAGGCGAGAAGCAGATTTCCTGGTTCAGGTAAGCGTTTTTATTTTCCTCTCTGCAGCACAAACACACTCTCAAGGCTTTTACGTTTTTTCAATAACACAGTCTAAAAAAAGCCACCAACTAGTTCACAAAATAAACTCTCAAATTTGTAATAACTCTTGGCTTCATAGTCTGTGCCCAGGCTCTCTCTCTCGTCTAACTGCTGTGTGGCTCTATTTATGCCACTCTCCCCGTGCTCACTGAAATTAGAGACAGGTGTTAGACATAATTTGACTCAGGTGTAAGCGCTCTTACCGCTTTCTCTCTCTCCGGAGAGATGCTTGACCACGCCCCCGCTGCCACATATCCCCACCGCCCGACTCAGGCCGGGGCGGCATCCGGCCTATCTACCACTCCCCCGCCATTCCTGGAGAGGAAGTCGGCGACAGCCATCTGCGCCCCCGGTCTGTGGACCACCTTGAACTTAAACGGATGAAGAGCCAGATAACAAAGGGTGATCCGGGCATTAGTATCTTTCATGCGGTGGAGCCACTGGAGTGGGGCGTGATTGGAACAGAGGGTGAAGGCCCGCCCCAACAGGTAGTATCGGAGAGTGAGGACCGCCCACTTGATGGCGAGACACTCCTTTTCCACGGTGTTGTACTTAGTTTCCCTCAACGAGAGCTTATGGCTAATGTACAGCACCGGGCGCTCCTCCCCCTCCACCACCTGCGAGAGCACGGCCCCAAACCCCGTCTGAAGCATCTGTCTGTAAAACAAAAGGGAGAGAGAAGTCAGGTGAATGTAAAAGCGCCCCCCCCGCAAAGTGCGGCTTTAACTTGCGTGAACGCCCGCTGACACTGCTCCGTCCATTGGACCGGGTCTGGAGCTCCCTTTTTAGTGAGATCAGTTAGCGGGCTGGTGAGGTCTGAATAATTAGGTACGAACTTTCTATAATAGCCAGCCAGCCCCAGGAACTGTCTCACCCCCTTTTTGGTCTTGGGTCTCGGGCAGGTCGCAATTGCCGCTGTCTTGTCAATTTGGACACACCTGCCCGTGGCCCAAGTGGAACCCCAGATACCGTACCTCCACCCGTCCAATCGCGCACTTCTTCGGGTTCGCTGTGAGTCCCGCTCGGCGCAGCGATCTCAGAACCGCCCTCAGATGTTGCATGTGCCGCTGTCAATCATTGCTGTAAATGATGATGTCATCTAAATAGGCAGCGGCATAAGCTGAATGCGGTCTGAGGATTCGGTCCATGAGACGCTGAAACGTAGCCGGGGCCCCAAACAAACCGAACGGAAGTGTCACAAACTGGTGTAATCCAAACGGTGTGGAGAAGGCGGTTTTCTCACGGGAAATTGGTATCAAGGGGATCTGCCAATAACCCTTCGTCAAATCCAATGTCGAATAAAAACGAGCAGTGCCCAACCGATCGAGCAACTCATCAACGCGAGGCATTGGATACGCATCAAATTTAGACACCGTGTTGACTTTTCTATAATCCACACAGAATCGCACAGACCTGTCGCTCTTAGGAACCAGAACAACTGGGCTGGACCAATCGCTGAGGGATTCTTCTATTACCCCCATATCAAGCATCACATCCAATTCTTCCCGAACTATTTTCTTCTTGTGTTCGGGTAATCGATAGGGGCGGCTGCGTACCACGACCCCCAGCTCGGTCTCGATGTGGTGATGGATGGGGTTTGTACATCCCGGTAGAGGGGAGAACACATCCGCAAACTCCTGTTGCAACCTAGCAACCTCCGCGAGTTGACTCGGTGAGAGGTGGTCTCCGCAAATGACCGGGGTGAACTGTTTATGTTTTGAACTCACCTCCGGTCCAAGCTCCGCCTTCTTGGGAACTACCATAGCCAACGTCACGGGAACCGCCTCCCTCCACAATTTCAGGAGATTGAGGTGGTATATTTAACGTGCGCCTCCTCTATCGGTTCGTTTAACTTCATAATCGAGATCTCCCACTCGTCGTGTGACCTCAAAGGGTCCTTGCCACTTGGCGAGTAATTTAGAGCTCGATGTGGGAAGCAATACAAGCACTTTATCTCCCGGTGCAAATTCCCTTAGCTGAGTTCTCCTGTCATACAGTCGGCGCTGTCGTTCTTGAGCTTGGAGCAAATTCTCCTGTGTTAGCTGCCCCAAAGTGTGGAGTTTGCTCGAAGATCAAGAACGTACTGAATTTCATTTTTACTGTTTGAAGGTCCCTCCTCCCAGGCCTCTCGCAATACATCAAGCACACCACGTGGGCGTCGCCCATACAGCAGCTCGAATGGGGAGAAGCCAGTGGAGGCTTGCGGGACCTCTCATACTGCAAATAACAGGGGGTCGAGCCATTTATCCCAATTTCTAGCATCGTCGTGCGCGAACTTACGAATCATGTTTTTGAGGGTTTTATTAAATCGTTCCACCAGACCATCTGTTTGAGGATGGTACACGCTGGTGCGAATCGATTTAATGCTCAACAATTTGTACAGCTCGCGTAGTGTCCGTGACATAAACGTTGTGCCTTGATCGGCGAGGATTTCTTTCGGAATCCCCGCCCGGGAGATTATTTTGAAGAGTGCCTCCGCAACACTGCGTGCTGAGATGTTGCGAAGAGGCACTGCTTCCGGATATCGCGTTGCATAGTCCACTAAGACCAATACAAAGCGATGTCCGCGTGCTGACCGTTCTAATGGCCCGACGAGGTCCATTTCAATTCTCTCAAAGGGGACCTCGATCAGAGGGAGAGGGCGCAATGGCACTTTTGGGGTGGCCGGTGGGTTAACCAGCTGGCATTTGCGGCATGCCGCACACCACCTGCGGACATCGCCGCCAATGCCCGGCCAATAGAAACGGGCTATTAGACGGTTCAGTGTCTTCCTTTCTCCTAAGTGACCTGCCATGGGATTATAATGAGCCGCCTGGAATACCATTTCCCGACGGCTCCTTGGAATCAAAAGTTGGGTTGTATCCTCTTTGGTCCGAGTGTCCTGTGTCACTCTATACAACCGCTCATTTATAATTGCAAAATAGGGGTATGAAAGGGCGATGTCAGGCTGGAGTCGTTGACCATCGATGACTCTCACTTGGGAGAGTTTCGTCTCATGACTGCTCCAAAGGGAAATCCCCCTCAGGGAATTCCCTGAGAAGGGGAGGGGCTGCAGCCTCTCCCCCTCTCTCGTCATTATGACGTGGAGCTGTCGAGGACGGCCCCGGCTCCGCCTCCCCTGCCAGAGCATTGCACATTGCACATCTCCCTAACTTCATACAGGACCCATCCGTGCAAATTCCCTTTAATAAAACTCTAAAATCAGGCCAATCAGTCCCCAAAATCAGAGGATGGGTGAAGCGGGAACTAACCGCGGCCTTTTTCCCCGGAATTTAATCGTCAGGGTCACCACCGGATACTTGTGAATATCCCCGTGTACACATTTCACCTTCACCGTTTTAGTTGTGACCAGTGCCTTGGGTTGAACCAGGCGTTGGTGGATAGTGGTTTGATTACAGCCGGTGTCCACCAACACCTGGTGAGTACCCCCCTTGACACTTACCGATAACCGGTATGCTCCGGCCCGGTCGGGGGCAGCCTGTGGGAGGTCAGAGGCCCGCACCACCGTCCCCAGCTCCATCAAAAGGCACTGATCACAGAAGTAGCCCGGGTCTCCGCACCTCCAGCAGGCCGGCCCAGGCTCTACGCCCGCACTTGCGTCGGCGGGTGCCCCCCCCCCACGCCCTTCTGCCACATGCACGAGTCATGAGGACGACTGTTATGATGTCTTTATACTGAAACTTTAATAATGATTTATTGTATCACTATAAACTGTTATTCTATGGAATACAGATGCTTAAAATATCTATTTTTATGCTCCAAGAAAAAGTAAAAGCACATGGGTTTTGAACAACATTCGGGTGAATAAATGAGTGAGTAAAAGTACATTTTGCATTTTTATGTGAACTACTCCTTTAACTGGGGGCTCATCCTCAAAATAAAAGTGTCTCTTTTAAATGAAGACTCTTAGGAGATTTTGTACAAAATTCAGAATTAATTAAAGACATAAAGAAATTATTTAGAAAATCTTAAATTGATTTTAAATTATTACCTAATAATATTTGCATTAAGAATACATGACACTGTCCTTGCCACAACCTAAAAGCACAACAGAGTCACAAGTAACAAGTCTTACCATGTTCGAGTTCTGATCTGAGGGTGAAAATAACACTCTACTTTGTATTTTATCAAGAGAATTTTCTAAAAAGATACTTCAAAAGCTGGCCAGATTACCACATTCATTCAATCCCTTTACAATATACACACATTCACTCTTTACCTTAAGACTGATTCGCTGAAAACTGCTCCGTTAACGTTTTCACATTCACAGTTATGACATACTATAAATTCAAAACGGCGAATTTCGCCAAATGGTGAATAGTTTGCACCCTTGGAAATTAATGTCAGCCAGTACAACATTTCAATCATAAAATAATGGGCAAATATTGCATGTTTAGTTAGTTACATTTTACATGACACAAACACTCTTAATCTGAACTGCTCGATGATGTGCGGCACTGGAATAATCCACGAGATTCCCGCTTAGCGTCTTAAACTTGAGTCCGCCTTCATCGATTCGATTGGTTATCTCATACGACATTAACGAGCGGTTACTTTTTTAAACCTCTGTGTTATTCCTGCAACATCTTAATGACAGCGGTGCATCATGAACTGCAGCAGAACAGCAACAAGGATATCAATTATTGGGGGGACTATCTGGCCAGATCTGATAATTGGGGGGAACTGTCCCCCTCAATGTATATTGTGGTTATGGCCCTGTACTGATGTGAACTAGGACACTAACTGAACTCTGCAATCTCCTTGTTGAAGACTTGTGTTGTAACATTGGGGAAGTTGTTATTGTATGCCAATATACTGTCACAAATGTGGCATGTTAATTGATTATAAGTTTAATCCAAAGTAAAATTCCGGAAGACTATACTGGAAAGCAGATGTGTTGAAGGGCTTGTGTGATTGCTTCATACAGATGAACAAATGGAGCAGATTAACAGGCGACAGACTACAAATGACCCAAGATGCAGTCATTTATAAGACTTTAGTAAACTGTATTAGTGTTAGGCTTCTGACATGTGTAGTAGTTCAATAGACGAGGAAATAAAAACCGTTTTCCCCCAAAAGGAATCAACTCCAGCTTTGGAGTCGATTCCAACATTTCGAGTCGACTCTTGATTCTCAAAGCCTCGGAATTGAGGAATCGATTCCTTTTGGACTCGATTCCCAGCACTAGACGACACAGCTTAATGCTCATTGGCTTAAACAACAGTGATGTTTTGTTCTCTTTTAAAACGCTTGATTTTTTATCTTTTTATGTGTATAAATTATATGTCAATATTCCCAACACCTCTGTATGGGATATGTGATTGGTATCATATTTTTTAAATATCTAAAATGCGTGTCTTTATTAAACTAAAAATATATGGAAACACATGTCTTATGGGGGAATTAAATAACAGGTACATTGAGTGTTTTGTTCATCATATTTATTTTCATTTAAAAGCAACAGAATTTAAAATGCATCCACTTTATTAACAACAAAGCATTTGAACGTGAATCATGCGATATCTGCCTTTGATCTTGTAGCGGCTGATCCACTATGAGAGGTGAGAACTGTTATTTCACTCCTCCCCAGACTGCACCAGCCTGCTCTCCTCTACTTTCAAGGAGAGGTGTTTGGCATCTCAACGAGCCGTGTGTGTGTGTGATTTCTCTCTGTGAAACAGCGCCCTCTGCTGGACATGCACTGCAGACACTCATATCTCACACAAGTGTTTGACAATCATTTAGGATCATATATTATAGTAATACAGACACTGAAAACCCTAATAAGTTGACTCTACTCAACTGATTGAGTAAACTCATTCCCTCAATTGAATTGAGTAATGGCATCTCCAAAACTTGTGTAATTCATTTAGTAGTGTTTATATAGAATGAACTTATCTAATTAAGTTAAGGTAACTAGATGCAAGTAGACTTAACTCAGACTTGCTATTTAAATGTTGTTGTTTCAACTTAATAATTGTAATTGAATGGACTCAAATTTAGGTCATACAATAACCCAGCTTTAATAATGAAGATTATAACTGGTTCTAGGTCAGTCATTAAATAAATGTATTTCTCCACAGAGGTGCATAGACACCAGTACTTCAGTTGCACATGCACAAGGAGAACTGATAATAGTGTAAACAGGGTCCAACCTGACCAAAGAGGACACAGATCACCCTAATGATGATGTCACACCAAACACCTAAATAATGCTACAAAAGAGCTAAAACCTCTATGAATTCTTAATAACAACTATTTAACCAAGGAAACATAAAGAAAAAAAAGTTCAAGGAACTTAGATATTTGAGTTATGAGCACAAAACTTTTTCATTTCAAGTAATGATGACAACATTAGGGTTTACAGTGCGCTCTAACTGACTGTAATGTCAAGGGAATGTTCTGGGTTCAGTGCACGTTGTCTGGTTTAATAGTAAAAATAACTAAAAATCCTTAAACAAGATCAATTGTCTTAAGAAAGATAATTTATAAGATAATAAGACATGTTTTTAGAGAATACATCTTGAATAGGCTCTATGCCCAGGGGTGTAGCAGACATGTTAAAAGTGGGGGGACACAGCTGTCAGTCAGTGACCCAACACTTATTAATATATTACAGTATATATTGATATATAAGTATTATACACTTCTATTTGTAGTATTTTAAACATTCAAGTATTGCAAATTATTTGTAAAATTATGCAAAATTAAAATTAGCTGCAAAAATAAAGGGCATCTTGTGGAGCACTTGCTTCTGTTTCACACATGACAATAAAACACTGAGCACAAGCTGGTCCTGAATAAACGATTTAATCAGTTACAATATTAATAATTGTGCATGTGCATTATTTTTTACTCTGTGCTTGTGCATTGTGGGATTGAAACAAATCCAAGAGGCTCGAGTGTTTTAAATACGTTCACCAAAATGAGTTCAGATCCATTTAATAATTCAGTGACCATTTCTGATGATGCCAGAAGGTGACAAATGAGTGTCTTGAGTGAAATGAGTTAGTCACTGAATCAACGATCAGAATGTGTACATCTACAGACCTACAGAGAGTTTAGTAGAGGTTTAAACATGACAAGAACAAAGCAAATCTATCATTTCACTACAGTGTGAGAGCTGCTCACGACTTTTATCAAAAGATCTTATAATAATTATGAGTTTCAGTAACGTCCGTATGTTTTCATGTATAAAGAAGCGTGTCTACATATCGATTGACTTCAGTAAAATGTATAAGTGTTGAACACAGCAGTTTGTCGACTGCACACCAATATAGAGGTAAAAAACAGCAGCTGATATTAAAAATAGCTTTACATATTTAACACAGATATAGTAATCTGCAACTATTACCTCATAATGTAACCAGCATAACTTAATGAAGACTCATGTGCTGATATAAACTCTTATAATGTGTGTTTAAAAGAAGCATTGTGCTTTGCAGTATTTCACGTAATGCCGCTAATCAAGAACGATACGCTGATAAATATCTCTCGTTTGTGTGTTCCTCATCTCTAGATTATTCATTTAGATCAATATCAATGCTGATAATAAACAAACATTGTTGAAAGCAGTTTTGTAGAAATGAACGGAGCCGTGTTGATTAGACCGTCTGACAGACGGACTATTACGTAAGCGATGTTTCGTCTCATGAAACTCACCTGTGATCGGCTGGATGGTCGCTCAATCAGCCCAAAGTAACAAAACCCAAAGAATACTGTAAACAAATCCACCATTTGGACTCGGTGTGGGTTTAGCTTGGAAAAGTGCAGGGGACAAAAATCACCTTTTTAAAGAGTGCGGGGGACGTTTCCCTCACGTGCTGCTACGCCCTTGTATAGGTCTATGTATGTCTAACTGGAGTTAAATCAAACCATTTTTAAAATCGTGAATGTCTCTACAGATCTTTAAAAATAAGATACTTTTTACTGGACACAAATATATATATATATATATATATATATATACACTACCGGTCAAAAGTTTTGAAACACTTATTCTTTATTATAATTTTGTTTCTTCACATTTTAAAATAATAGTAAAGTCATTAAAACTATGGAATAACATAAATGGAACTATGGGAATTATGTTGTGACTAAACAAAATCCCAAATAAATCAAAACTGTGTTATATTTGAGCATCTTCAAAGTAGTCACCCTTTGTCTAGAATTTGCAGACATGTACTCTTGACATTTTCTCAACCAACTTCTTGAGGTATCACCCTGAGATGCTTTTTAAACTGTATTGAAGGAGTTCCCATCTATGTTGGGCACTTATTGGCTGCTTTTCTTTATTATTTGATCCAAGTCATCCATTTCAAAAACTTTTTTTTTTTTTTATTACATTTTAGATTTATAATGAAATAGATTAATATGGTGACACAATTATATTTTTGTCTATAAAACTAATTTCAAACATTTAATCATACGCCTTCAGATCAAAAGATTTTTAAGATCATGAGAAACATTTCAGTCAAGTGATTCAAAACTTTTGACCGGTAGTGTATATACCAGACCATTCCACATCAGTCAAGTGCCATCACAGATTTATCTTTATTCGACTTCTGTCCTCAGAACGTGATTTCTGGATTGTACAACAATTTGAAGTGCATAGCTTTTGGGAACCGAAAATATCACAATCCTCGCTGGCATTAAAAGTACGTTCCCTCTGTATGATGCCACAGGAAAGTCTTCCAAAAGCAACACACCACCAAAATATCCTTTTTTACACACCATTTTTCCTGTATTTTTAATTAGTTATGTAAAATGAATATAACATAACAACAGCTGGATAACAATGACTTATTATTTAAGTGCTTAACTCTATACTTTTGTTTCTAAATGATTTGCATTGAATGAAGAGCAGGATTTAGAATCAGTCTGTTCAGCTGGAGTCATTAATTCACACACAGCAGCACAAAAGTTCCTAAACACAATTCTGTGTGTTAATAATAAACATTAATCATTTAATCCAACCTGTAAATCACAGCAGCTCCACTGGAGGGCAGCACACACACACACACACACACACACACACACACACACACACACACACACACACACACACACACACACACACACACACACACACACACACACACACACACACACACACACCCTGTCCTCTACAGTCACATGACTTGGCTAAAGTAAAAATAATCAGATTCAATTAATGTTTTAAATAAAATATTCTAAAAGAATTTTTCTAAATCTCAGTGTGAGTCATTGTGATCACCTTTAATTCTGTTTAATTAATAAAGATGAATAAATATAAAGTGAACTGATGATCTGCTCAGAAACTGAGGAATCTCCTGTACAATTAAATATTCATAAAGCTCATGAATAATGCACAACACAGTGATTGGGAGAGAAATAAGAAGTCTATATTAATGTAATGTGTAATTATAGACTGAGATGAGCTAAATGTTCTGTTACACTCTAGAGATATATCACACAGTTTATCTGTTTATGAAACATAAAATCACTTGCATTACATGAAGCACAGAGACAGACAGAAGGATAGATAGACAGATAGAGAGTAAGTGTATTAATGCACAGATGGATGAGAGTAATGCAGGTTCTGCTGTATATTTACTGAAGGATGTGGTATAGATGAATGATTATACATTATACTGAATGAACATGTGCACTGAATGTCTTTGAAGACTTACATCACATGAGAAGAAACCATCAGAAACATCAAGCACACACACACAGAGTGTTTGATGCGTTATATTTTTTCACAATTGCTAAGACACATTTCTTGAAACCTTTACCCATTTTCTCACAACTTTAAACAAAACCAAATCTTCAAACTACATTCACAAACCCCCTGACTCTTCTGGCAAAATCAAACAATCGCCTCAAAACTGTTTCATCTGTACTCAATATCAAACAATGCTTTCAGATCACACACACATCCAGTCAATATATAAACACTACAGAGCATTTATTACACACTACATCAGAAAATAGAGAACACAGTGTCCAGGACATGCAGTTACAGACAAAAAGGTTTATTGTATATAGTAAACCCATTTTAGTAATCACAACTTACTACAGTAAATATTGTATACTGTAAGTACTGTGAGTAATCCAGGATTGAATGTCTGTATATTCAGCTCTTGCATTCTGTAAAAATACAGTAATCCAGCTGAAAAAGCCCAAAGCACAAAGAAAACTCTAGAAGAAAAACACATTACAGCAAACTTAAAAATGTTGTGCAACTGCAAAATCAAAGTCAGTGAGAGATTCATTCTGCGTCAGCATCACGTCTGCGTGTTTCATGTATTTTGTACAATTGGTTTCAACACATCATTAGAAACAAATGTGAACAACTTTGAGTCGTTGTGTGTAAACGATGACAACTGTGTTATAGTTGTGTTTAACTTTTGCTGCATGTTCATCACAGTGGAAATGTGTTTTAGTGAATGAGAATGTGGGATGAGATTTGCACGTGGTGTTGAACTACTTGAACTTGTTTAAGGTTTTACCGAAAGAGTGACTGATTCGACAAATGAGTTCAGTGTTGTAAAGTCTAATGAATTAATGAACCTGTGAAGAATTATTCAGTGTGATTTTCTCCTGATCTTTGTGTGTGTGTGTGTTGGTGTGTGTGAGTGTGTGTGTGTGTGTGTGTGTGTTTGTGTGTGTGTGTGAGTGAGTGAATGTGTGTGTGAGTGTGTGTGTTGGTGTGTGAGTGTGCTTGTGTGTGTGTGTGTGCTGGTGTGTGTGAGTGTGTGTGTGTGTGTGTGTGTGTGTGTGTGTGTGTGTGAGTGTGTGTATGTGTGTGTGTGTGAGTGTGTGCGTGTTTGTGTATGAGTGTGTTTGTGTGTGTGAGTGTGTGTGTGTGTGTGCTGGTGTGTGTGAGTGTGTGTGTGAGTGTGTGAGTGTGTGTGTATGTGTGTGTGTGTGAGTGTGTGTGTGTTTGTGTGTGAGTGTGTTTGTGAGTGTGTGTGTGTGTGAGTGTGTGTGTATGTGTGTGTGTGAGTGTGTGTGTGTTTGTGTGTGAGTGTGTTTGTGAGTGTGTGAGTGAGTGAATGTGTGTGTGAGTGTGTGTGTGTGTTTGTGTGTGTGTGTGTTCCTCATAGTGATTTCATCAAACCTATAATACTGAGTATTAAACACATCAGTACGCTGATGATTCGCAATGACTGCTGGGTAAATTTCCCTCTCCACTTCCTGTGAAGTGATCGATGTACAGTACACTTTTTCCCTGTGCCGTTTGAAGTGCCCTTCCAACTGAACATAAATGTTCCCTTCGGATTGGAATCTCCCTTATAGGGATAGTTCACCCAAAAATGTAAATTCAGTCATTGTTTACTCACCCCTGTGTTGTTATAACCCTTTATGACTTTCTCTCTTTTTCTCAACACAAAGGGAGAAATTGTGAAGAAATAAACAAAACGGTTTTTGCTTGAACACCCCAATGTCGTGAGGGGGCTGCGTGAACTGTTGCTCTCATGTCCTATCGTGAACGCGCACAGGAGATCAACGGTCAGTGAAGATTTTCACAAAATAATACATAAGATTTCAGTTTGTTTCTCATCAAATCTTATCGTATGATTTCATAACAATCATGAGTCTCATGGAATAATTGATTAGACTTCTGAAGAGGTGGTCACAATAAACTGCCATCGTATGACATCACTGAGCACAACATTTCTTCGCAATTTCTCCCTTTGTGTTCAGAAAAAGAGAGAACGTCATATGGGGTTATAGCAACACAGGGGTGAGTAAACAATGACTGAATTTTTATTTTTGGGTGAACTAATCCTTTCAGATGGCAGAATACTGTGTGAAGTCCACTTTGGATGACCCTAACGGTCGATTGGAACGCACCTTCACACTGTGTTGGTGAGTTTTACATGGAC